>NC_084989.1:14044106-14344106 GCF_963691925.1 Scomber scombrus
TCAACTTCATAATGAGCTTTGTACTTTTTTATATAATTCATTCAATACACTGTCAATTTGTATATTCTGATGGCTAAATTTTACATCCACAAGCATACATTTTCTAAAGCTAATCCTAGTTTACTCACTTCCCTTGCAGAAATTCAGTCATCTGCAGCCCTTAAGCCATGTGAAGAACTACAAAAAAGCCTTACTACTGTCTCCACATTCACAACTTACTCATGTAAACATTACATTTTTATTTATTCATTCATTTACTTATTTATTGCCTTCAGTTCTCTTATTTCTCGTAGGGATTTTTTGTTGTTGTGTGTTTATTGTTTATATACATATATATATATATATATACATATATATACATATATACATATATATATACATATATATATATATACATATATACATATATATATATATACATATATATATATATACATACATATATATATATATATATATATATATATATATATAATTTTATTCCCCCTGCTTTTTATATTGTATGTCCTTTGTGGATTTGTTTGACTGTTTGTTTTGTGTGATTTTTTTTGTTGTTTGTTTATTTTAAGTTTTGTCCAATAAAGTTGAGAGAAAAAAGGGCTTTACAGACATTTTGGGGCCTGTGGGGATTTTGTCGACACAAAGACCTATTTCAATGACAAGCAATGGCAGAAAACTGCGCTGGAGAGAGTTTTAGGGGTTTAAATAACATTCTGCAAGCACCGATGCTGAGAATAAGCTGAGGTAGTATTGTATAACAGACTGAAATAGCTGGGCCAGCATCCTGCAGGAAGAGGCTGAGTGAGAGGACTTGCTATACTTAGATTTGTGCTTTACTCTCCCAGGTGTGTTTGAAGACAGAAACAGTCTGCCTGGGGGAGATGACTGTCATCAAAGCGTGGAAAGAGAGCGGAGAATCGTCTCTGGACCATAGTCAGGATTTATTCCATTAGAAAGGGAAAGGGAGGTTCATTATTGAAAATTCAGTTCTATTCGTGGACAAGGGGGAAAGCTACAGCCTGCCTTTGCTGTACAGTTGTCAGTTGAACATTTATAATTGATTTAGCCATGAATATCAAAGCACACATGTAAGATGGTGACTATTTTATTAAGTGGGGCAGTTAAGTGTAGAGAGTATGCTGGCACACTTGGACTTTAATTTTTAATAAACGTATAACTTGTTCCTATTTTGAGATCATGTGCTTATTCAGAAAAAGACTGTAGATTAGTTCTGAACAACATAATCAGCAGATTAATCGATAATGAAAATAACTGTTAATTGCAGCTTTCTTTTGTCAAACATTGTATGAAAGCTGAAAGCACATTATCCTAAAGACTTGAAGTAACCTTTTTAGCTTAGTCTATGAAAGGGTCATATATAGGTGATTCAATTAAGGAGAATAAGGTGTCACTTATTAAAAACTAGACTAGTCTTTGTCGCAAGCTTTCTGTGACATTAGATATTGTTTTTAAGCACATGCACAAAATTGGATGCACATAATGTTCCTGTTAAACAGATTTTTCCAGCAATTTCAAACATATTTCCTGCCAGCTAATGTGATTTGTGTGAATTCTTGAGAAATAAATAGCTTAATGAACCAGTCACAGGAAGCAAAAACAGTTGCATCAATCATCAACAGCTTGCACATACACACACCCAAAATACCAACAATATGAATGTTTCCACTTTTATTGTCAGGATACTTGCTTCATGTAAAATATTTCAATACAATACAGTACAATGCATGTTCCATCTGCCATCCTCCATGCGATTGGTTGGTTTTGTCATGTTGTACGGCTTGCCACAGCATTCAGCAGCTGAGCGCTCAGCCAGTGCAAGCTGCTTCGCAACACTTGCCATGAAAACAAAACCCATGAAAACAGATTAAATTATAAACTACTAAAATCTTTTTTTTTTGTCGTCTTTTTTTTGTCCAAAAACCCTCAACACCACAGATGTGGGGGCTCCACATCCTCCCAGCATGCTTCACAGCAGCTCAGTTCAGTCCTCAGCTGAGGCCCTCACAGGGCCACACACACACACACACACGAAAACGGACAGACAGACAGACAGACAGACAGACAGACAGACAGACAGACAGACAGACAGACAGACAGACAGACAGACAAACAGACAGGAGGACAGACGGACAGGGAATCTGTCAACGCCGGCAGTCACATAGCAGCTTTCAGTCTCATCCAAGCTTAGACAGGAAGAGGGTAACTGGCTGGGGAAGGGCATAGGTGTAGACGGGTGGAGAAGAAGAGGGGAGGGGACGACACAAGAGATTAACATGTGTCCCCCCTCAAACAGAGCCATCTTCTCTTGGCTGGCTTGATTACGTCTGAGTAAATGAAACAGATTGTATTGGACCATGATATCCATTCTTCTCATCCTCCCGCATCGTGTTCCACCCCTCAGGTTTTGCTCTATAGCTATGTTTCTAATACTGGGGTAATGTTGTGTTATCCTGAAGAAGTGCAGGTTGTTGTCATTCTGGTCTCATAGACTGCTGTGGAGACGGTGCCCTCTGTGGGGTGGGGGGGTTTGTTGCAATGGACATCCCCACATCCCTCAGTACATTCTTTCAGGTGGGCGTGATGAGAGCTGTGTATGCATGTGTTTGTGTGTGTGATTGTGTGTGTGATTGTGTGTGTGTGTGTGTGTGTGTGTGTGTGTGTGTGTGTGTGTGTGTGTGTGAGGAGGGTCTCAGTAGCGGTGGGTCTGGTGGGAGTACTGGGGTGGCTGTTGGGAGGTAGAGGAATATCCCATGCTGTTTTGGGGCAGTGATGTGCTTGGTCCAGGGTTCTGGTAGGCAGCGTGTGGATTGGAGCGCTGCAGGGAGGGCAGAGAAGAAATTCAATAAATCCATTTAATCTTATTCATTTTTCCTGGAGGGGTTTGATGAGAATTTACTATACTATTTGGTACTGCTTCAAAACTTTGCCTCACTTCTGATCGTGACCTCGTTTTAGAGGTTGTGATGTTAACGCAATGCATAGGAAAATGAATACTGTTGATATGAGGTGTGAATGAGTATAAACACCAACAACATGATAGAAACTAACATTTTGTGTACACAATTGATATAAAAAATTGGATAAGTGCCTTAATATTAAACACATATTCTTTTTCTCATTTCAAGTAAAATAAAATTAAATAATGTGCATGCTAAAATAGAGCGGATCAATCATAGTGGGCCTGTCAATCGTTCCTTTTTCTGTGCCTTCAGTTTGGATTTGAGTGCACAAGTTTGCTCCAAAGATTTGTGCAAACTGTGAAATTTGTGACAAACTGGTTTTGATCTGCTCTATTTTATGTGGTTAACTACAGTCATTGCGTATACTTTTCTCTCTTTTGAGCATTTCTTTCTAATTTGTGTCACGCCTTGTCTCTGGTCTCTCCCTGACATGCAGGAGTCAGTCAGCGGAGCCCTGAAGCTCCACCCTGCACCTGCTCTGGGCAGAGAGGCTCAGTGATCGCTGGTGTATTCAGACTTTAATAATTTTACACATATCTCGTGTTCAAATTGCTCCGAATTTTAAACGACACTCCCCTTTTCCCCCAGGAATGCACTAACCAAGTGTGCACTCAAATCGATGAACAGTTCAAGAGACACACGAAGGACAAACATACAGACAGAGATGGTTTGCTTTGTGTAGAGATGGAAGTTTTGCATGTTGTCTCGAGACAGTAACATGAGAATAAAACTGCTGAAACAACTCATCAGTCATCCAAGCAGACTTTTTATTCATGACAACATTTGAAAAACCCATTTCCATGACCCTTAATACTGCATAAATGATTTATCGACATAAGCAAAACCCACTGCGAGTGAATATAAAAGTAGTATAAAAATTTAAGAGGTTTTATTGCATTTTAACATTTCCATCCAGTTTGATAAGTGCTCTACTTTGTGAGTATGTGTGTGTGTGTGTGTGTTTGTGTGTGAGAGAGACCTACCTGGTAGTCTGAGGTCATTATGAGGCCACCTGAGGTAGTGGTGGGAGGGACAACTCGCACTTTCTTTAGAGGCGGGCCCTGGACGTGGCTGTTGTCCTGGTTGCCAGTGTGCCCCGCCCCATTTGTGTGGTTGTTTCCCTGTTGCTGCTGCTGGTTCTTCTAAAACCCCCCCAAAAAACATGTACATTGTTAATGCTGAACCAACACGCTGTTCAACTGCATTGTGTATTTACTACCTCATTATGATGTTCCCCTTCACCTCCTTCTGTATTTAAGTAGAAGTAAGCACCTTGAACAACTGTATATAGACAGTAAATGTCACATTCCTTTCTTACTTTGTCTGCCTTGTCCTCTGGCTCCTCCTCTGTCAGAAACTCCCTCTTGGGATAGGGAATCTGGCAGCCTGCAAACACACTGGAGAAAAAGACAAAGAGGCTTGTCAACTTCAAACATTTTTTCCAATGACTTGGGGTTAATTAGCTAAGGGACCCATTTGACGTGTTGAGACGTCCCTGGGGCATGTGATCCGAGCTAAGGAGCAGTGACTCACTCAGAGGTGGGCAGCGGCTCCTCCAAAAAGTAGGGGTCCTGCATGGCCTGCTCGGATGTGATTCTACGGATGGGGTCCATGGTCAACAGTTTCTGCAGCTTTAATAAAGTGTGCACAATGTTAGCGTCAAACATGAAAAGGAGTGGTGTGAGGACAATGCGTGCGTCATGTGCCACTGAGAACAAAACTATAGCTACACTGCTGTGATGGATTTGCCATCATAATAGACTGAAGTTATGTTAAGTCATGTCATTTCTCAATTACTGATGCATTTCAACTCACCAAGTGGAATGCTTTGCTGTCTGGTTTGACTTTGTGTTTTTCCATGTACTTTATAAGGCTGCAGTTTGTGTATCTGCGATGGAGGAGAAGCATATTGTATTGACTTCAGTGCAATTACACCATTATAAAAACATGCAGAGGTATTTCATAGTAATAATAAAAATTGTGTGAACAATTAACATGTCTTTTTTTGCCAGCAGACACAACACTTAGGCTTTGCTCACTCAGAGTTTGTTTCAGATCTTTTTAAGAAAACTGGGACAGTGGTGCTCTGCAGACTCACGTGTTCCTTCTAAAGTCTTTCATCAGCGTGGAGTGTTCTGGCATCTTTTTGATGTCCTCCCAGTCTTTATCTGTCAAATGAGGGAAAAACAGGATTACAGCATGTCACACCCTCCCTCCCTTCAAGACCAGATTATTTAGGTTGTACGGTCTGGATTACAGTCTTTTAAGTACAAACATCCCGTTGTTACAGTTAAAGCAACTGCATTGTGCTTTGGTTTAGACGTTAAAATGTGGGGGATTTTTTGCATTTGCATTTGCACACATGTGAATTAAGTTTTTAAACATTCACACCAATTATCTACCAGCTTTAATTAAGCACCACAACTTTAACTGAGACAATTGCAAGGGGATTTTTGAATTAGCTCTGGTGTAAAATCTGCAAGCCTTGATCTCCTACAGAGGTAAAACAAAATCCATCAAACAAACTGGTGAGTTATACAACAAAAGCAGCAGAGATGGAAGAGAGGAAAGAACAGAAGTGGTTTAAGTGAACTGGAAAATATAGGCCCAAATGTAAGCCCTGCAAGTAAAAAGTTTCTATGTTTGTGACTTGGCTTCATCTATAGTGTCAGTGGATTGATGCTCTGAGCCAACAGACCACATTACCGCCTTAAGAAAAGGAGCAGGGAAATAATCTGCCTCTTCTAGGAAAGGAAAATGCTTATCCTTCCACAGCATTTTCCACTGAAAAATCAACACAGTAACAGTAACACTTTGGTATAATAGCAACTGAACAGCATTAACATAAATTGTTTGGAATATCAGAAATATCTATTTCCCTTACGTCACAAGCGGCACATCCCCTTTTGAAGCTATTCAGGTAAATGTTTTTTTTTACATTTGCATGTAATAATTTTAACTGAAAGGATTAAAACTAATTGTTCCTGAAAATGTTCTCCCAAAGTCTGGCAGCAGTGGGGTCTCACCAGCAGGGAAGCCCATGACGTTAAAGATGCGGTCCAGTTGGTCGTGGTGGTATGGGTTACTGGTCTTGATGTCCTCCTGGCGACAGTGGAATATGGGCTCAGATGTCAGCAGCTCTGCAAAGATGCAGCCAATCGCCCAGATGTCTGAAAGGACAGAGCACAGGCCAAAGCTGTCACTAAACCAGCAGCACATGATAACAAATGGCACGTTGTGTTGACAGATGGTGTTGCGCTATTCTCACCGATGGCTTTGGTGTAGTGCCGAGCCCCAAGCAGTAGTTCAGGTGCTCTGTACCAGAAGGTGACCACCACAGGGTCGAGATCGGCTAAAGGCTTCAGTGGTGAATTGAAGAGACGAGCAAACCCCATGTCCGCTGCAGAGTAGATATGTTGCTCAGTAAAGCAATAACAACCTTAGACTAAAAATGATATTATATTTTAAGAGGAGACATACATACCAATCTTTACTCTACCCCTTTCTGGCCCTTCCCCCATCACTAAAATGTTAGCTGGTTTCTGAGGGGAAAACGAGACATACACACAACTATAAATTGCTCTCACAATCCACATATTTAAAAAAAAAAAAACTAAACAGAAAAAATCCATTAATATACTAAGATATTTCAGATCAGTTTGGTCCAGGTGTTGAGCTAAAGTCCTGTATATGGTGTTCAAACAAAACTCTATACTGCTGCCCCCTAGTGGACATTATACACCCACTGCATCCCACAAGAGAGAAAGTCTACCATTTCACTTTGTCAGTCAGTGGATGTGAATGGGAGAGAATTTGGCATCCCAGCCTTATCAGTACAATCTGTAAACACATTAGACTACTTTCTATTTTCAAATTATCATCCCACAGAACATACTGCAAAACAAACAAATCATGTAAAGTTCCCCTTATAGTTAAATAACTATAATTATATGTAAAATATATCTACATATTTTATAATAACCTGGCACCAAACAACTGCAACGTAATATGGAAAAAAGTGTCAATGATCAACAAATTGTTATTCATATTGATTAACTCAAACATGTTTACAAATCACAGTACGTCTATGCACAAAAACATTTAAAACAAACCAAAACAGATGGTCACAAGCCATGACTGAACACATGCAGACTGACACAGCTTCACACGCCTTTCACCAATTCTTTGCCCAAAAACAATTTTCCAATCTTTCATCAACTGTTGCCCTGTTTTCCCATCTACCTAAATATTTTCTCTCTCTCTCTACTCCCCTCCCCTGCCCTTCCCAATCCTCTTACAAGGTCTCTGTGGAGGACCCAGTTGGCATGGAGGTAATGGATGCCATCCAGGATCTGGTAGAGCAGAGACTTGACCATTCCTCTAGGAAGCTGAAGTGGCTTCTTGTTGGCCTTGGACGCTCTGTGGAACTTAATAATGTGCTACAGGGAGACAAGATAATAGTCAGGGTGGCGTGCACGCACAGTACATGTTGACTAAAATGCATTTATATCCTTTGCTACATTTGGTTGGTCACAAATGTTACGCTACAGGCAAGATGAGTAACGCTGATGTTTGTGGCATGTGTTTCCACTTCTTCGGGAGGGGAATGTGACTATTGCAGCTCTGTGGCGGAAAATGGCATTTTAACTCAGTTCTGATATCCTGCCAGTTGAAACTGCCAACTGTAAAGCAGCAGAGGTTTCACTAACAAATGCTGAATACTGGTGTATGTGTCTCTTTAAATGAGACTTAGTAGTGCATAATTAGCACCATTTTCTCCTCCCTTACAACAGGCTGATGGTGACTGAGTGTATATGCATCAGTGCCATGAGTAATTGTGCATTTGTGAATTGTCCCTTGTTTAAAAAAAACAGAAGGAAATATTCACATATGTGCAAATGAGAGCAGATGGCATAAAAATATGTAACCTACTTGTAAACTAAGAGTTGTGTTTACAAGTACGCCTATGTGCTCGCATACTGTATATGAGTGGGAATGTGCAGTAAAAAACTATAAACCTTGAACAAAAACTAATTACACAGATATGTATCCACATGCATTCCCACTCATATTTGCATGTTCAGTACATTAGATTAGAATATGTTTAATAAGTCATGTCATGCAGCTCCAGTGTGTGAGTGTGTGTGTGTGTGTGTGTGTGTGTGTGTGTGTGTGTGTGTGTGTGTGTGTGTGTGTGTGTGTGCATTTTACCCAAAGATCATGTTCGGCGTAGTCAAAGAGCAGCCATACTTTACGGTCTGCATGTGATAGGAAAACCTTCTGCAGTGAGATGACATTGGGGTGCTTCAGCTCCCGCAGCAGCTGCAATATATAAATGCATTCAGAGGACTGGCCATACACTCAAACAGCAGAAATCATGAATGAAAAATTTAACTGTGAAATGTAATAAATTAATGTGCTGGATACCAATAAATAAAACATACAGGGTATGTAAAGAAGTGGTTCTTAAAGTGGGGCCCCCAGGAGTCCTTGTGGAGGTCCCAGGGGGTTGCTAATGATAAAGGTTAATCTTTTATTTTCACTATAAGTGCATCCATAAGTAACACAATGACAAAATGTATGACTATACTGGTCATGGGCTTCATAAACTTTCTGTAATAAAAATCTAACAGCGAAAATCTGATCAGACGGGGGACTCTGGGACAAAATCTAGTCAAATATGGGTCTGTGGTCTAATTTGTGTCAGTTTAGCAGTCATTGACATGAAAAAGTTTGAGAACTACTGGTGTAAAGAATATCACAAGCAAATGTGCAATCTGATGCAATCGAATAGAATACTGAAACTACTTATTCTTCAAAGAAGTTTGTTTGATTTGGTTGCGGTCCTGTAAGTTTGGTGTTGATTATGTTTATGATATTTTGTTAACTTCTGTATTCATGTCTGTTCTCAAAACCACAACCTACTTTTTCTTCTTTTGTGACTCTTTCGAGCTTCTTTGTGCTTTAAGTCTGCTGCTTACTTATCAAGAGCTTCTTTGTAAAAGACCGTGATTCGGATGTTACATAAACCACCTAGGAATGGCACGAAGGTGTTCAACAAAGACCAAACGAACAGACACAGAAATCTAAGCAGTCCTTACTGCAATCTCTCTGCAGGCTGACATGGAGATGCCAGTGCCTTCAATCTGCTTGAGGGCGTAGTCCTTATCATCCTTCCTACAAACACAGAGAGAGGCAGAGCGATATCAACACCAGACCAGACTGCCAGCCCCCTGAGAGCTGTCTGCAGACAAACATAAAGGGGGTTACTTGGCAGCTGGCACAGGGACTCTGAGAAGAGGCCGAGTTGCATTACCTCCAGATTTGTGTAATCAAGCTCACCTCTGAGGCTCAAAACAATAGAAGGGGAGAGGAAACAGGCCCTGTCTGGCAGCTGGCGAGGGACAAACAGAGCACTGGGACTGGCTCTCACTTGAATGAATCGGTTGCAACCCCTCCCTCCCCCTGGCCTAAATCATCTCATAAACCCATGCTTTGTGCCTCCTCAGGCCTCATCCAACTGCTGCAGCACAAATTAGCTTGCAGAGTCTCATAAACAGCAGCCTCCTAAAGTGAACACAAACATCTTTAAACACTTTAAGGCTCTTTTTGTGTGGTTCAGGCTGCCAGCATGTCCAGGCTGTGATAATGCGCCTGGTATGGGCCTGGTAGTTCAATAAGTCATCAGATCTTCCTAGCTTTGGTCCAGGCTCATTTAAAGACCCTTAAAAGGAATTGTTATATAGTGGAAAAAAAGGGAATTAAAATGTTTAGAAATTAAGGTTGATGACGCTCAGGTGGCCTTGAGATCTTAAGGTCGCAGCGTCCCTGGTTCAAGGCTGGCTGGATGTCATTACCCCCATCTGTCTCTCTCAAAATGTATCTCTCCACTGTCAAGCTCTGACTCTAGAAAAAATACTTCAAGGTGGGCTGTAGTTAAAAGGAGAAGAGGAGGGGGAAAATAGAGCATGAAAGCAACATGATCACACATTGAATTACAGCGTGCAAGTAACATTTTTACAATTTATACACAGCTAAATGCTATTTTAGGAGAAAAACAAAGTCATGCTTTGTGTCCCCAACATCAAAAATAAAACTCTGCTCTCATATGATAGATTCTGTTACATACTACATTCATCATAATTCATCAAAGGTGTAACAAAGTGATAAAAGCATGTTCATAATAATGTAAAGTAAGATGTGTCTGATAATTGATTTACTCAAGTGCATATGCTTGAGTAGTTTTTGCCTTAGTCTCGTTTTTTTTATAATTTACTTCTTATTTTTATTTGTTTACTGTACGTCAGTGTCTGAGTGTGTTGTTAATCATTGTGTTTTTTGTTTGTTTTGTTTTTAAATGTGCTCTTATTGTGATACTGTTACAGCACTGCCTTTTGTTCAAGAAAGCCTTCTCCCAGGGGAGACACTAAAAGTGACCTTGATAAAAGCTGGTATGGAGCTCTTTGCCACTTTGAGACCCTCAACATCAACAAGTACTTCTAAACAAGTGCCTGCTTCAGCCTAAATTCCCCCCATTACCATTAATTTTACTAGATAAAACTGATTTTTTACAACATCTACAAGAAAGGCAAGTCACAATCCCAACAGTAAACCAAATGTCAGTGCTTGTATACATGACATACTGAGCAGCCTGTTGATTGACAAAAAAAACCCTGAATGTCAACACACTGCCTTTACAATGTCCTTTGCATTAAACCTCTCGCAGCATGCCTCCTCTACCAGAAGCACACGATTGTAGCCTTAAAAGGAGACAGAAAGCTACATGTAATAAGTAATTTTAACGTATTTGGGAGAGGAGAGGGTTAGCTAGAGGCCTTGCTGGTCGTCAACTCACCCATCTTTTCTCTTCGCCTTGTATACATGACCGTAGGTGCCTCTTCCCACTTTGCATCCTTCGTACTCAAACAGGTCCTCGACTCGCTCTCTTTCGCCGGTCAGCTTTACTTTAAAATCATAGTCCATTTTTTCACCAGTGTTCAGGCTGAATGTATCCGCTCCTTTCCTTTTTTTTCTCTTTATTTTCTGAAGCGTCGCTTGGGAGGCAACTATAAAAGCGATACCAACGAGCTCTCGGTTTGGTAATTCAGCTAGTTGCTTTCCCCCCCAAGCGTGGCCCTTTCTTCCTTCAGCCCAGCGTCCACATCGAGTTTTCGGCTCAAATTTAACGCGCCGGAGGGGGGGTGTGTGGTGCTCGGTGAGAGTCCAGGTAGGAAAAACGAGCTCGAAATATGTTCCTTTCTCTTGTTGCTGCGTTTCTCTCTCAGCCGGTATCTGCTGCTCCAAAGAGACGCACTTCACTTCGGTAACGACGGCGTATCCAAGCACGGCACTGTCGTAAAACGTCGTGAAGCAGGAGAAGGCAGCCCTGCAGCAGAGAAAGAGGCTCAGACACACGGATCAGACCATGGAGTGTGTATAATACTCTGTGCAATTTAATTCAATCCAATGCAACAGAAATTCTACCTTTTTTTTCCAAGTTTATACCTTTTCTGTTTTTGTTAACGTGGTCAAAACAGGTGATAATTTTACTTCATATTTATTACTGAGGTCGTACTAAGTGGCGGTGGCGTACTGGGGTGCTTTATATTGACTGGTTATCCTAATATTTTGTACCCCTCATGTATGTTAATGGTGTGGACAAAATATTAGGAACACCATTCAATATAATGCACCCTAATACGCCACCATCAACCACTATGACTTCAATGATAAACATAAAGTAGAATTAACACCTTCTTGACAATGTCAACAAAAGCTGAAAATGTATAAGTATCATAAATGTAGAATTTATGGGAGAGTTGTTGTATTGGATTGCATTAGATTGCACAGAGGTTCCTAATAAAGAGGCCAGTGAGTGTATAATACATATAATGGAACAGATTAGTAGTTCCCAATCTCTTTGGCCTGTGACACCTTAAAATAAAGCAAGGTCTACCGTATACCCCTCGAAACATGTTGCATTGTTAACTAGTTAAGTTACCGAATATTTTCTTGATTCATCAGTTTTATCACTTTGTCCATAAAATGTGAGAAAATAGTGAAAAATATCTGTCACATCTGAGCACCCGAAACAAGAATTCTTTCAATTTTCCCAATGTTTGATAAAAAAAAGTCAAAAACTATTATTTGATTATCACAATAGTTGCTGATTAATCGCCTCATTGATTAATCAACCTTGCAGCGCTAAAAAAGAGGACTTATTGTTTCATTTGAATAACTTTTAAAATACAGTAATCCACAAGAAATTAAGCAAAAATGTATAGTAAGTTTGACCAACAAAAACAAACAACAAGCTAACAAAAACAAAACCCAAAACAAGCACTGTTTTCTGTGTCAAAAATATGTTTTTGTTTGTTTTTTTCTTGTCCTGTCATCTTGGATGATCGTGATTAATATAGCGACCCCTTGTGGAGGTCACGACCCCTAGTTTGGGGGCCACTGCACTATATAGACTATAACGTGGAAATGCATACTAATGATGCAATCATAAAAATGTGTGTGATGAAAAATGTTTCCATATCCTTTCAATGTCACAGGTGCTCAAAGAAATACTGTGTTTAATATATTTTGTCTTCCGGTCAATTCAGTATTAAGATAACTATTGATCCTTTAGGTATAGTGTGTTACACAAGGCAAACAAATGGACCACATTTTAAAACACACAATGAGTAAAATATGAATCTGTTAAAATAGAATGAGATTAAACAAGGATTTTTTTCAGTGAAATCATAAGAATTTAATAATTGAAGTAAAAATGCAGTCGATAAACATTAGACTTTTTCAAAATTAGATTTGGAAGTGGTGAAAGTTTAATGGAAAAATAGCCTAATTTGAGACAAAATATGATCCATTTAACATGACATATCATTGTTACATTGTGGTTGATAACCAATTGCACTATTATTAAAACAAGAATAACTGGATGAGCAGAAAAAAACCCCTTGGTGTTTGGTTTCAGTCACGAGCCTGTCAGTATTAGGCAAAGAACAAGTCAAATAATTTGAAGTAGCAATACCAGGATGTAAAAAACTTAATTAAATGTAATTGTCATACATGCACAGTGTTAAGTAAAGACCATGTAACATGTAAGTGTTAAAATAAAAAGAACAATTACTTGTTTAGAGAACTTTATATATGAATTATTATATACAAAATGTAACTTATCTGTTCTTGTATACTATTAACAAAATGCCCTGTTCTTATCCAACACTCGATGTACTGCCGACAATGACAATAAAGGCATTATATTCTTTTTACATAAAAATACATGTATTTTTCAGGACCTCCATACTGCAGCAGTATCACAGTTTAAATCTACAGTAACTATTCTACTTTTGTCTTTGTAGCAGATGGAGCAGATTCAAAGTATAGCTTCACCACATTAATTAAATTACACTTGTGGGTTGGACATACACTAACCCCAACATGTGTTGTCTCAGATGTTTTGTTATCTAGGAACTAATGTATCCCGTGCTACTGTGTGGGGACGGACGGTGTAGTGTGTAGCACTACTGGTCCCATCTTGCGAGAGAAAGGAGAGCGGAGAGAACCGTCCATATTACAGCTGCTTTGTCAGGTACTAAATTCCTCTTAATGTCATTGTCACCTCCTTTAAAACTATGGTGTGGTTAAGTATTACCATGTGGGTATGTTAACTTACTGATAAAGTATTTATTTTATGTGTATCGGGGGAGTTATTCAGCCTCACAGCTTGCTGCTAACATTGCTGTCGACGGACTGCTAACGTGCTAGCAGTCTGTTAGCAACTAAAGCGTTGCGCATTCAAAATGACACTTCGCATTCTTGTGGGATCCACAAAATTGAATGTTGCTTTGTGACGGCAGCACTGTTAATCATCCCTGCATGTTATCATTTCGATTATGTGATTATTTTATACTGCCGACATGATTCTTTGTCTTTCCTTCATTCCCCTGCGTTTACATGGAGGATACCTCCGTTTCGTTTATAGCGTCCCGCCTCTGCATCGCACTGATTGGACGCTTGGCGTGTCAGTCATGAGCAGCAGGCCTCTGATTGGCCGTTAACCAGGATGACAACGCCAGTTTTGTTGCTTTATTCCCCTGCCTTCAATATGGCCTTCCGTAGCCACGGTTGTAACTTGGCTAATATTAGCTCACATGAAGAATATGTTGATATTCGGATTTCATTTGGTTATTCTGTAGAGTCAATGAATTGAAACAGTCGATACTTGTTAGTTTGGGTGAATCTGCGGCACAAGTCGTGCTAAACGTTTGCAGGATTACTATAGCTTTCCTTCTGCTGCTGGTGTCTTTCGATAGAAAATGGATGGCATTTAAACAGTTGTCTTTGGCTAGAGATCAGTCACTAAACGACCAATTCTTATTTGCATTGCATATTTACTCTGGCACATAAAACAACCGTGGTAGTGATATATTTATATTGCCAATTAAGACATTAATTCTTTATCTGCCTCAAAGAGACCCCAGTAATCATAAGCTTATTTTATTCCACTGGAGCTGCTGAGGCTATGTGTGATTTCATGTGAAGCGCCATGTAAAGATTTAGTGGGTACTAAAGCCTTTACTCCACCCCTGATTGACACCCTCACTCATCTGTCTGTCAGCACTTTTCACGGTGATGGACCCTCCTGGTGGGGGAGACGAACGGCGGAGGCAGGCAGAGCGTCTTCGAAGGGAGGAGGCATACTATCACTTCATTAATGAACTGAGTGAAGAGGAATACCGCCTAATGAGAGACAGCAACCTGCTGGGCACGCCTGGTGAGGAGTGACATACGTTGTATACTTACATTCTTTGTATACGGTGCACATTATGCTACAGTCACAGTGTATGTTATCCCTGATCTGCTACCAGTCTAGGAGCAGGGGTGGCACTTCATGACTGCGGACGTGGCTGCAGACGTCATGTAACAGAATGCATGGCCATTTGTTTCACAGGTGAGGTGACGGCTGAGGAGCTTCGGCAGCGTCTTGATGGAGCGAAGGAGCGTGTGTCATCTCAGCCTCGTACTGAGCAACGCTTGCAGACTGCTGATTCAGTTGAGCAGCAGGGCAGCAGTGGCGAAGGAGAAGAGAGAGGGGCTGGAGGGAGACGAGGAGCAGGTAGGGATATTTACATATGGCCTTTGCAAATCAGGCTTATACTACTTATGACATATTATGGTTTGGATATTAGTTGCTGTTCATTAACTAACAACCCCAATAATAATATCATTATCTCACAGTCTACCTCTGACACACCTAAAATAAACACAATATCTTATCAATGGACTTAACCAAATCCACAACACAAATGGCTTATTCATAGATTCCTTCTAAACAGCCCTTTATAGAACCAATTTAATGTTAAAAGGAGAGAACTGCAAAATAATTTGTTTAAGATATTGTGTAGGACAAGTAACCATGAATGTCTTATTTGACTGTTGCACTTTGGCACAATTTAAACAAGGTTGTAAGATGACTTGATTGTGTGCTGGCTTTGAGTAAGATATGTCAAAGATATGATATTGTTTTAAGTAGACGACAGGCAATAACAATGTTTTTTTAGGGTTGTCCTGTACAAGAGAATAGATTTTATGTACAATATGTTAGTTTACAGTCTTACCCATATGTGTTCTTTACAGGGGGCACAGAGCCTGGAGCAGAAACCTCTAATGGTGACTCATTACTGGAGTGGCTGAACACTTTCAGACGCACAGGTAATGCTACTCGCAGTGGGCAGAGTGGAAACCAGACATGGCGTGCTGTTAGCCGGACCAACCCCAACAGTGGGGAATTCCGATTTAGCCTGGAGATCAACATAAACCACGATCAGCCAGAGCCAGGAGAGCACAATGACTCCTCGGACACCGCAGAGCTGCCAGTAACTGCCCCAAACACGACTTCACCCTCTCTACGCACTGCTTCTTCCTTCTCCAACCCTCGACCGTCAACCACACCTAGGCCAGCTCCTTACCCCTCTCCTCGCCCAGCCCTCATTAGAAGGATTCAAACACGTCGCACACGCAGCAGCACTACCACTCTTTCTATGAGCCCCCCTGCACTTCCTGCTCCAGTGCCTCCTCCTGCTCAGAGGAGAGGTGCTACTTTGCACTCTTTAGTACCGCCTTCCACTGTTACCCCTCCTCTTGATCAGACTACACCTTCACAACATCAACCTTTGAATGCAGAAGTGGAGCAGGGGCGTGATGATATGACTGTATCTTTAGACTGCCCTCGTGTTTCACCCCAGTCTGGGTCTCAAGCCCCAGCGGCAGGACACGAATCACGTGGCAGTAGGACTCGATCACGTGGACGTTCACGCAGGGTTGCAGCAGGAGGTGGGGTTTCATCCCGCTTGTCAAGGCGAAGTCGCTCCCCCTTACACAGAACCCCTGTTCCCAGTACCACTCCACCATCCAGCAGTGGTGTGAGTGGCTCTAGCATCCACACTGTTGAGCCAGGCAGTGGCACAAGCTCTGTTTCCATGGAGACAGGGGAGGCTGTGGCAGAACCTGCAGCTCTAACAGAGCCGGCTGTAGAGACAGTAGAACGTGAGAATGAGTCTCACATAACAGGAGCAGGAAGTTCAGCAGTGCGCCGGCACCCTACCATCATGTTGGACCTGCAGGTGAGAAGGATTCGACCCGGGGAAAACCGGGACCGGGACAGCATTGCCAGCAGAACACGTTCGCGTGCCCGGGTTGCAGAGAATACCGTTACATTTGAAAGTGACAGTGGTGGATTTAGACGCACCATCTCCCGCTCTGAGCGAGCTGGGATCCGCACCTATGTGAGCACGATCCGGATTCCACTGCGACGCATCAGTGAGACAGGCCTCGGGGAGCCCAACTCCACTGCACTGCGTTCCATCTTGCGTCAGATTATGACCGGTTTTGGGGAGCTGAGCTCTCTAATGGAGACAGAGGCTGATTCTGAAACTGTTGCACCTAGCCACATAGATGTTGGTAGTACAAATAGTAGCACCAGCCCAGCCAGCCGTCTACACACAAATGAGAGTGCAGCCGGCCAGGTTGGTGCAGGTGGGGCAGATCAGGAGAGGGTGGGACTGGTGGGGAGTGAAGAGGACCAGGGAGGCCAGGCTAGGCTCGGAGGTGCAGTAGTGAGCACCACAGAGGGACGAGCCACCAGCAGAGACACTAACAACCTGGTAGAAAACGGTACTCTACCCATCCTGCGGTTGGCGCACTTCTTCTTACTGAATGATGAGGAGGATGACGAACACCCTCGCGGTCTGACCAAAGAACAGATTGACAATCTGGCCACGCGTACCTATGGTCAGGCCAGCCTGGAGGGGGAGATGGGCCGTGCATGCAGTGTCTGCATCAACGAGTATGCCCAGGGCAACAAGCTGCGTCGCCTGCCTTGCTCCCACGAATTCCACATCCACTGCATCGACCGCTGGCTCTCTGAAAACAACACCTGCCCCATCTGCAGGCAGCCCATTCTGGCAGTGCATCATGACTGACCTATTTGCTCACAAACACTACTATCATGTTCCTGGCTGGCTGAACTGAGCAGACCCAAGTAGGCTTTGCATGTACATAGCGCTTTCATGGTTTAATTTGTTTGAGAATATTCATTGTGTTGAAGGTTAAGAAGGTTGAACCAAAAGTGCAGAAAAAAAGAAAGTATAAATGCAGAGAATTAACAAAACTTTATTTTTTTAGACTTTGTTTTCAGCAACTTGTTAATGTTTTATTTTTTCTCTTCCTGTGACCTGTTTTGCTGGTCTCTGTCACAAAGCCTCAGAGACTCTCATCATTGGATGGCATTAATGCTTAAGGAGCTCCTGTAGCCGCTGCTGACTAGTCTCACTTTAACTCTTTAGTGTCGGATATGTGACGTCTCTTTGTCACAACTGGACTACACAAATCACTTCTAGACTCGATTTAGTCAGTGTAAGCTGTAAATACCTCACCACTGCTTGTATCTAAAGGATTTGAAGCAAGATGTTCCTCTGATGCCATCTGTTCAGAATGGAAGCAGGAAACCTCCGTTTTTGTTTTAAAAACGTTCTCCATTTTAAAGCTTTGGCATCCATTTTAAAGTGTCCCTTTACTATTGGATATTCTGTTTGTTTGTTTGTTAAGCCCTCTTCATACATCTGCCCCATATAATTGCAATACAGAATTCATCCATCAAAGTCGCCCACTAAAATCAGTCACTTCAAAATCTTCAACATTACCCATATGAGCAGCACAATTGAAATGAAATACAGAAGGCAGGTGATAATCAGGAAGGCAGAGTTGTAATTTAATGAGTTGTGCAATACAGAAAGAAAATACAGTATGTTTTTTTGCTGTTCATTGTTGTTTACATTGTAATGCCCGATTATCATCTCCACTTAAAAACAAAGGTTTGTTAACCCTGAAATCCATGTTTCCTCTTGTTTCTTGTTATTGTTTTTTATCCGTATCTGACAGACGCCTTCGGACCTGTCTCGTGAAGCAGCAGGAAGATTTTAGCTTGATAAATCTGTCTATCAAAAATCTTTTTTAATATAAAATATGGACGTAAGAGATCAAAATTAACTCTTTTATTTATTGCAGCTGTCCAGCTAACTCTGAAAACCTGCGTCATGAAACGGGTGTTGGGAAATTGTTGATGTTTTGAGCACCTTCTCCAAAATGACATTTTTTGCTTATGGAAATCTGTTAATAACAAAGCTCTTCATAATTGGGTTATGTCAAAATGCAACGATTGCAGTCCGTTTCTGTTCCTGTGCTACACCTGAATAAGCCAGTGTTAGTAATAAGGTGTTCTTGTATGTCCATCTGATCTGTTTTTACATGATCTGCACAGATATTGGCACTTCTTTTGCAGCACAGGTGGATTATCTAGCTGAATCACCTAGTCAGTGTGTTGTTATCAGGGTCCCTGTGTGCATCAACAATAACCGTACACAGGAGCTATTACATCTCTGCAGTCAACATGTCACTGACAGAACTGCAGGAATGATCCAGTATGTAAGAATGTGTGAGAGTGGGGTATGTGTGTATGGTTTAACCGTGTGTGCATGTGAGAGTGTGGGTGCTGAAGGAAAAGACCAGTGTCCGAATGAACCTGGTTCTCAGAAAGCTTCTGATCAGTGAAGGTCCACCACAGACTTGGAGAGGGGGTTGTGGCCACTCATTTCAGAAGTGAATATTTATTCTGTTCCTATTTAATAAAATGGAAATCAACTTTTGAAACATGAATATGTATTATGTTACAATGTGATGAGAGTAAATAAACAAGTTATGATAAATATGTTACTATGTAATAAAAAGAAGACATGGGTTTTCTTCTCTGCTCCTTAACAATGGAATAAAATGCAGCTTTGTTATGCCTGGGAATGTGGTGTATATGGACGTGTGTGTCACTCTTGGCTGTGGGTCACAACAGAGTACAGTTTGTCTTTGAATAATCAACACCAATGAAGAAACACTACACCCAACTGCTTCACAGCTGACTACTTTATTACTCTGATACTGTTACACACATAACTGTTGCCAGTAAAACAGTTTAGTTCTTACTGGTAGGAACTAAAAATAGTGCTCTTAGATGAGGGCACGGTAATAAGCAACTTAAATGTTACACATATAAATTAAATAATTAAAATGCTGTAAATGATCAAACAATTGTAGAAAATGATAGACTTAATTTTGAATATGTATAATAAATATAACTCAGAATTATTCCTACTGAGATATAACCTATTATCACAGTATACTGCACAGCTCAACAAGCAACAAAAATGATAGTCAACAGTGGTGGTAGAAGTATTCAGTAAAAAAACAAGTATTAGCAGCAAAAGTGTTACTGTATATGACATTAGATTATTAATACTGATGCATCAGTGGGCTTCTGAAATGTAGTTGAGCAAAAGTATAAAGTAGCATGAAGTGGAAATACTCAAAGTACAAGTGCCTCGAAATTGTACTTGATGGTAAATAAGTCAAACGTTTCTATGGTGACGTGTTGTCAGGGGGTTGATGTCAACATTTAAGCGGGTCAACGACCAACAATACTATACTATACTATATTTTCATCCATATTTTGCCACAAAAACGTGTTTGTAATATAACGATATAATATTTTGCCGTAAGACTATCTCGTCGATGTGTGTGGTGAGTGGTAAACAACTGCATGTAAGAAATGAGGTCTACCTACAAGTTTCTTCTATTGTGGTAGGTTGAATTCACAAGAAATTTAACTGCTAAATTCAATACACACAATATCGCTTTCATTACTACTGCTCATGCCGCTGTTAAGTTACACTACATTTAACCAGTTTTTTATATAGGAAAGTATAATTATCTGTGGCCGGTATTTAACAATGACCGGTTAGATAATCTTACTTTAAATTATTATTTTTTTTTTTTTAAACGTTGTTTTCCGTTGTATATCTGAAACACTGTCAAACTGAAAAAAAAAATCGAATCAGTTTTAGTTGCATATCTGTATAATATATCTTATTGCGTTTGATATCCAATTATAAATTACCCTCCTGCTCTATTTTGAAAGCAGTGACCGGAAGTTACACTGCGCTCTCTCTCGCTCTCTCTCTCTCCAAACATTACCATCGCAGTGCCGCCGTCAAATCATGCTCCGTGATCAGCAGCAGCAGCAGTGGCGGCCGCAGCCTGGGCCCGCAGCAGTGTCCTCCTGCTCCGTCGGTGAGCCGTGAGCATGCCACCGCTCCGACCTCCTCGTCCTAGTCTGTCCGACTCCTGTTTACCAGCGACATGTATTTCAACCGGAGAGGCAAGAAGATACACAGCGAGGGTGGTAAGCAAAAAACAACAACAAACCCCCAAAAACCCCAATATACACCCTATGTAATCTTTCCCTCGATCTAGGTTCCGCCTGCCGCTTAATTCGCGACCTGTCAGTGTGTATCAGTGTCTGTACAGGCCTGTAATGATCGAGCATATAGCGGCCTGTACATAGCCTAATCGTGCCGAAATGTGCTTGGCATAATAACGGGGATCAGTATTGTCCGGCACTGCAGCATGCATGTGGGGTGATCTGCTGATCTGCTGTACCGGTATTTATCCTTCCTCCCCCTCGCTCTTTTTTTTTGGCACCGGTTGGAGACTGCAGGTGCCTGCTTCAGGTAGCACCGTCTGCCCTCTATATAGGTTGGTGTTTTCCTATAGCAAAGCCTATGATAAGTGTAGTGATCCGTGCTGTGGTTTAACATCACGAAAAGATAGCAGTGTATATTTACTCTTGATAGGACGAATGTGAGTCAGCTGTGTGATCTCATCACTATCCTGAATGTACTGTATTCCCCATGGCATCATTATGGTATTATATAATTTTGTTGCAACAGACATTGTGGTGTACTGACTTCCTGAATCGTATCATATGGGATTCTTTTCGAATGTGTCGATTCGCAAAAAACATGTCGATTTCTTGATACGCTTATAAGCTTAGCTCATATTTAAATATTTAAGTTATTTTGCTTTTCATATGTCCTAACTCAGCCCCTATAGATCAGTCCAAGAACAGCCTATTACCTCGACTTAAAAACCACGTGACCGTCTAAAGAGCGCTCTTTAGTCCGGGCTATGCACATGTGTGCATTCACATCACAATATTTTAGGCACTCATGTGTTGGAAAGGGCTGGTTTAGACAGCTGCACACATGAACTGTGTCTTCTGGACCATGTGTAGACCAAGGCTGCTTATATTAAATAAATCCACCATGACAAACATTCTTTCTGGCAGAAAATGGCTCATCCTCTCTATACAGTAGGAGCGAAGGGAGGATGAGAGGATGGGGATGTTTAGAGGCAACGTGGGATGGGATGATATAAAACATAGCAAAACTGGGTTTGGATCGGATTGTCCTGGAAGAGAGGAGCATGTGTTTGGCTCAACCAGTTGCTTTTAATAGTGACTGTCACATATTGTCCAGCTGCTGTTGTCTGTGTGTGTGTGTATGTGTGTGTATGTGTGCGCGCCTCATGCCTGCAGCTTCCAGAAATAGAAAGCAGGGCAAATTGTGAGCAGAGATGAGCGCCAACTGGGCCACACTGTCTTCAGGCCAGAGGTTCCCACATATATTTATTGTAAAAGAAGAAACACTACAATTGGATTATTTGACACTGGGGCAACACATTTTTGTGTCAGAAGAAAGGTTAGAGTCAGTAAGGGTTCAGGTCAGGACCAGTTTCTTACTTTTTTGACAGTATAGTCATATTTGTATTTTGTGTTTAAACAGAGATGATGACCTCAAAAATGAAACCTACCTCTATTGTCATTTGTTTGTTTTATTTGGCTGGTATGTGACTTTTACCTGGTCATATGGAAGAGCTTTAATTATGAGATTCACTAATTAATTCTTGTTATCTGACCAGGTAATGTGGAAGATTTCTTTAACATTACTAGAGATTTGTTTTCCCACCGCCACATTTAAAGCATGTGATGGAAATGGAGGGGTACTTCATTACGCATGTCAGTCATTGTGTACATGTGTGTCCTCCTGGATTCTCCATGGTGTCTGTTCACTAATCTCTTGGAGCCTGACCTCTTGATTCTTTGCTCCAATTAGCGAGCTGCCTCATCCCTGGTGATGACGTCTGTAGCCTCCAATCTGTCACATTTACTCACACACAGAATCACAGTTTTTGTTTGTATTCATGAAGCGAGCGATACAAACTCTGACAGCGTTTCTAATACCAACTGTGATGCATTTAAGTACTCACAAGCACATAAAAACACCTCTGACATTGGTGAAGAAACCATCATACTGTAGGAAAAAAAAGTATTTTTGTGTTGTGATAAACTAAACAAACACTTGTAAAGATGTTTTGTGGTTTTTAAAGATTGTTTAGGGCAGTTCACATTTCACCGTATGGATTTGTGTTCAAATTTAAGGACATATGTTGTGTTGGCGGGTTATTTAATGTGAGTCATGCAGCTCAGCCAACTGTCAACAATACGTCTGGTTTGAGACGATAATGACTGGTTGTCATGGCTGCCAAGCTACTGAAGATGCCATTTGGGAGATAAGGGGAGGCCTAATAAATTTAGCAGTGAGGTATTTACATGAGTTGGACACAAGGGGGCGCTCCTGGAGAAGCTACAAAAGTTTTAGCCAGGTCCATTTCTGTGTAAACCCTTCAGACCCACATTTTCATACATGCAGGCATGAATCTCATCTCACTACAGAATGTCTCCCGTTTCAGGCACATACAAACACATTTACAGTGCAGTTACTGACACATAGATGTGTTGTGTGCGGTATGTGTATATTGACTTGTTGTCTTGTGTGTGTTGTTTTCTCCCGCCGCGTCCTCTCTGTCGCCTACAGAGCAGTTAGTGTTGACCACCATTAGGCAGGAGGCTTCTGAACTGCAGGACCCAGGCGCTACCATGCGCGCCCGCCTCACAGACAGGTTTGACAAAAGTGAGTTTGCTCGAAATGGACTGGATGACGCCCCATCTGTTTCCGGAGTCCCAAGGTGCATGTGGCCATGCGCAACAGCTAGGAGCAGCTGTCTGCCAACCTCCGGCCCTCAAGAGCTACAATGTCTAGTTACTGAGTGTCTCTGGATCTTGTCTGAAAAGGTTAAGATATAATATTACTGCTGCTGACCCTGAATACGCTGTAGCTCCTTGGGGCCTGGAGTGATGAATGCTAAACGGGAATTAACCCCTTCACTGCATGTGCTTGTAGGTAGAAATGTGACCACTCATGTCAGACCGTGGTGATGAAGACACATCGCTATGCACTGGGGTCTTTACGCCAATCGTCCACTATGTAAACACACGCATGCTGTAGAACACACAACACATGCATGTATGGACATGGCATGCCTGAAAAGAGCATGTACATGAACACTGCTGCAAACATGTGACTGTGGGCAGGGGAGTAGCTGCATGTGGGGGCCTTGCATGTGTTCCAGCGTAAAGAGTTGTATGTTCACCTTTGCGTGTAAGAGAGTGTGTGTATGATACACTGTCAATGTGCGTGTGCGTGTATATGTGCATATGTATACGTTAGCGAGATGTGTGTTCATGAGTATTGTGAAGACTCACCTGTAGGATTATCAGAGTATGGATTAGCTGTAGTTGCAGAGCAGACACAGAGGGGATTATCATGCTTGTTCACTTGGCCTGTAAGAGGCTTTCTTGCCTTACTTCCTACTCCGCTACAGTGGCAAATGGACCCACTAGAAACGCTAGTGAACAGGTGAACCAGGACTGGCAAATAGGACCTCCAGGTCACCTAGGAGAACCAGGACAGCCATGGGACGTAGGGGACACTCCAGCAGACGGCGTTCTGTTGGTAATGCTTTCCTAACCAGACTGTGGGGTTGTGGGCTGGACGGAGACAAATGGGACAAGATGATTTGTGTTTTAGAAATCTAACTTAAGTCTGTGAAATAAGCAAAGTTGTTGTGGTTTAGTGTGTAACTCATGAACACTTAGACAAGGCCTGTGGCTGCGGGAGGATTAAAACCTGAGACCTTGCTGTTACAGGCAATGATTCGAACAACTTTGACGCCATGTTGCCAAGACAGGAAGAAAAAACGTGCCAGTATAAAATATGTATCTGATTTGTACATTCAGCAGACCATGTGTAATTGCATCTAAATTGTTTTCATAGTTTTTCAGGTAACAAAATGTGGAAATGTCAAATATCTGCTGCGCCATGCGGAGGTGGGAGTGCTTTTACTGCTGGGGATAATTGTAGCTATTCTACAATAAGTGCTATTATGATTGATAGCTATTTCCCCTCTGTCTCATTATGTTTCTGAGTTGAGTGTTTGGTGCATCTCTATTAGGCAAGATTCAGAGTGTACGTTCGTGTCGTTAAAACACAATTCTGGCAGTTCTGCTAATTGACAGAGCCGCTGAGGGAGATGCCACAATAGTAGTTGACATTTGAGTCGTCCCTCGAGTGAAGTCTGGGGTGCAGCATCAAGGCAGCATGTCTGGTGAAATATGCTCTACCATACTGGAAAATGTAGTTGAATAATGCAGCCAGTCTCACTGCATTATTCAGTAGCCTAGTCTGCTTTTTAACAGTGAAAGTTTGGCACCAGGCCAGGATCAGTCTAGTCTTACCTGTTCCGACCGCAGGTTATCAGACCTTGGGTACCTGTCCGGCTAGCCTTTGGCGCTTCATGTTTAAGTGACCTGGTTGTGCTGTGCCAGGGTTGGCTGCTGACTCATCAGTGGAGCATCAGTAATGAGTGACAGTGGTTACTGCACCTATACTCCATCAGAGATGAGTAACCAATGTATTGATCTGCTCAGAAATGAATCAGAGCTGAAGTGGGCTGCTGAGAAAGCCATTATTGATCTGCTTGGAAAGGTTAAGATGAGATATGTGGGGGGAATGAGGGGTATAATAAATAGTTTTACGAAAATAAATGAACACATGGTTTAAAAAATAAATCAAGAAAACAGAGTTTCTTGATGACAGGAAAAAATACGACATAGTAGATGATGTGCTTTGCCCTTCTCTACCTTTGACCTTGTGTCATCCTTAATCATTTCCTTACACTCGCTATCTTGATTGACCCCAGGGCTGATGCATTGCGGAGTGCCGAGCTGGGATTGTTACATATAGCTCTGCTCTCGGAGATGAGAGATAGGAGATAGGCTGCTTATTATCACTGTGCTTGGATAGACTTTGACCCTTGCTCCCTGCTCTGTGCAGACACTTTATGGGTGCGGAACAGCACTATACTAAGGCTTGAGTTTTTACAATCCCCTTGAAGAGGCAGGTTTCTTTTGCTTAAGGAGAATGGGACTTAAATAATGTGTTTTAATAGGAAAAAAACTAAATATTTACTTCTAATTTATGCAAAATGTCTCCTCTTTGGCACTCATTTTGCTCAGGAGTGCAATAATTGTAGCTGTTGTAAACACACAGGCCTTAATGTCTCTTTCAATGGAAAAGATGGCAGCACATCCAGTATTACAGCTAACTGGCTGACATCTGGGTCATTTTACAATTCATTGCCTACTTAAGAACAAGGGGCAGTGGAGTTGAGTGGACTATAATGATACTGAACTAATTTTCGTTATTGATGAATGGAAAGAATGATCCTCTTATCTATTCTATTGTTGTAATGATACAGAATTAGAGTTTCGGGAGTGTAGAAACTCAATCTGCTGAACCCTGCCACTCATTCATGTCTAAATTATAAATGCAATTAGCCTGTTGTGGTTTTCTGCTTACAGACAAAGAGATAGGCACAATGCACAAATCAGAGAGACATGCACAAATCCTACTAAAAGAATTACAACTCTGCCATAATACATTTTAAAAATATTATAAAACTAATAAAGGAATATTTAGTGATGTGAGTGCACTGTAAATGAACAGCTGAGCACAACATAATAATATTATGATTATATTGTCATGATTTTGTGGGTGGCTGAGTAGATCCATGCATGCTAATTAATATTGTAATTTGCATTAGGAGAGATGCAGTATGGCAAACAGGCTCTCTACATATAAGCAAAGTAAAGAGAAAGGTGAGCAGAAACCTGTGAGAAGTGGTCACTGCTGTTGCACAGGCATTACAGCGGAAGGGAAGCGACATGAAGTGATCTCCTGATGGATGGCACCTGCCTCGGGGATGTCATTAGACCCATCTGTGCCTGGCTGCAAGACCTGAAGGCGATATCAGGCTTCTGGCCCTTTAAAAGCGGAGCCCCGGCTTTCCCCCTCCGCAGCACTGAAGGAGCTCCATATGGCGTCCTCTCGTTGTCTGGGCTGGGGACAGTGAGTAGCTCAGTATCAAATTGGAGGGAGGAGATCGTCCAAATCGCGCCGGAAAAAAGGCATCCAGAGGAGGCAGGTGGCCAGATGACACGGCGGCGGAGCTTAGGGGTCCAGTATCTTTTGCCAGGGCCGGGAGCTCCCTCTTCACTAGCGCCGAAGGAGGAGAGAGGAGGCACGGGAGTGCTGCTGCATCAGTCCGCGCCTAGGTCTGCCGTTGTTGTACCAGCTGAGTAAACTAGTGTCCAGACCCGTTTGCACGTCACTTTCCTCAATGAGCACGCAGCGTTATTAGGTGCAGTGGAGGGTGAAAAATGTCCGGCTCCTGGAGCTCATGCGGGGGTGAATGAGAGGAGATCACGACGCTTTAAAATGGTTGAGGATGACAAAGCCGGTCGGGCGGGGAGGCAGAGAGTCTGCAGGAGGAGAAGCGTGTTGCATCCTCTTCTGTCACTTTTTTGAAGGGTGGGAGATAATTTGTGCATGTTCCCTCATAACAAGCGCGACTCTTCTCTGTTGCATATGGACAAGTTGACGTGCTGATAAAACAGACAAACCCGGCGTGTTTGTTCGCCATTGTGCATCCCTCAGCACATCCATTATACGCGGGGGGGTCCCGTGGGCGTCGCGAAACGCGCGTGTGTGCATTGACGGTACCTGCATAATAATACTGAAAGACAAGGGGAGGAGGAGGGGAGGGGGTTATAACGGAAAACGTCATTGAATTGACCCCACCGGCTATAGCATACATCAGCATACAGTACACTCTAGTACTAATTGGTCGCCTTCGCTTTTGAACTGTAAACCTCGTCTCCAGTCTGTGTCTGTCTCTCTCTCCCTCTCTCTCTCGCTCTCTCTCTCCCTGTCTCCCGCTCTCTCTGTCTCTCTCTATTTCTCTTGCTCTCTTTCTCTTTCTCTCTCTATCTCTGTCTCTCACTCGCACTCACTCAGCCTCGCCTCTCTCCCATCAATCCAACGGTGCAGGACCTGCTTGTTCGTCCGCCGGTTACCGCAAGGCAGATGATGAGATGTCCGGGACCACTTCCCAGGCGGATCCCGTAGACGCCACGGCGCGGATTGTGCTGCTCAACCGGCCACAAAATACCAAGTTCTGCGACAACCATGTCAGGTACGTGCCACTTACTGTGATGCATGTTATTTGGCTTATGCACTGACTATTCCTGAGCCGAGCAGAGAGGTTATGTAGATGAAAGACAATTAAAAGCTGTAGTAAAATGTTGTTCTGAAGTTTTAAACAATGTTTAACAAATTAGAGCAAAGACAATGATACTACACCAGACTTATGAAACCCTATTTGATTTTTTGGGGGGTTTATAAAAAGCTGATATACCCATTCTGACAAATTAATTATTTGGCTGCAGCCTTTTCCAGGTAGGTCAGAGTTCAGGGTCCACTTGATGGGATACTAAAGGACATTTAAGCGCCACCCAGCAGAATGGATATTTGCTCACAGGGCCATGTTGTCAGGTTGAAGGAAAGTTTGTTTCAGCCTGTTTGTATGTTTTTCTACCCCGCATGTGTGGCGAGTAGACTCTGGACCAGTTTACTTTTCTTTCCCTCTCAAACATTTTCCGCCTTTTAGTTTTGCCTTAAATAACTAACCTAAAACAACCTCAAAGAAAAAGCTTTTTAGTTCTTTGGACACTACAATTTCACAGTTGTGCAGTTGAAACTATTGATAAGGCTTTTAATAACTCACTTATTAAGTATTTATTTGCAGCTCTGCTGAGGCTGACATTTGTCACTGCCTCAAGTCCACTCGGGAATCTCAGTTGAAAACTGCTTGGCCTAACAACTTAACATGCCTGCGTTACTTAATCAATAAACACTCATTAATGTTTAAGGCTGGCAATGAAACTAAAGTAACTACACTCCCATGTTTTAACATAAATTACTGAAAGCACCTTAGCTGCGTCTCTCCGGTTAGAGGTGTATTCTGTTATTCTGTTGTTTGAGAAATTGTGAGATATATTTGTAAAATGAGTGGATGGTGTTTTCATTGCGTGACAGCCTAGGACTTCACTGAGGATAAAAGCTGTCTGATCTAATTTCTCAGACCCTGGTCAAAAGCTGTAGGTGTGATTCTCTTAGTCATGACATTATGCGGTCTGAGCAGATGAGGCAGAAAGAAGTGGACTATAAATACAGGACCACAGTCTAATTAAACACTTTTTAGGGATTTCACATTTGCTGTTGTTTTATGGTGGCCCAGCAGCGAACATACAAATGACTTTTCTGCACGTGTGTAGTAACCTCCTATAGGCAGGGTCATAGGGCCAAACAGCATGTACTGCAGTGGAGAATCTCTTTTATCAATATCATCCCATATGTTAGCTGTATATTTTATGGGTTCAATGGTGATAAATACTATGTCAGTAAGGCAATAGTATTAAAGTTTGATTCCGTATCAGATCCAATGCCATTTGTCCCTTGTCTTTATACAATTACGAGTAATAAAAGGTATACTAACTGGTTGGCACCAAAGAGGCGCAGGGCTCATGTTCTGTGGGGAGAGGGCTTGTCATTAGTTAGTTGATGTTCAGTGGCCTCCGATTATTGTCAACAGATTCAATTTCACTTTTAAAAGAGCTGGTTTCAGGCCGACTAATAAGATTAAGGCGGAGGCTCCCTGGGTCATCTGACTGGATCATGCGTGCATGTCCTGCCCCTGCTGTATGCTGATTGGAGAGTCAGGAGCGTTCTTGCTCTAAAGGCGTGCCCTTTGATGTCTCAGTGTTCCTGAAACTCTTTACTTTATGTTTTAAAGGTTCAATAGCCTTATTGATTTCTCAGAGATTAAAGCCTTGTAGCTTTTATCTGTATACTCAGCTCACCTCCTCTCCATTCCCTGTGTCCTCCACCTCCACATTTCACCCTCTGCAGTTGCTTTTATACAACCTGAGCATTAGTGCTGCTCTCCTGCACACACGTGCAATCTACTCTCCTATTAGACGAAGAAAGAGGAACTTTCTTTACGAAGACCTTTTGTAATTTCACCTTTCAACCAATTACCTGCGATTTTTCTGTTTTGGTTTTTTTTACCGCTCAGATGAATGATTCCTCTTTGACTTCAGTTCAGTGTTTACTTTCAGCCCTTAATGTATGAAGAACACCTGCCTTGTTTCATAAAACACGACTAAGCCACACAGCAGCAGGAGGGCATCATCCCTGCTGCTAACAGCTGTTAACACCACCAGAAAGTCGGACATCTATAGTATGAAAAATAACACAGCCAGATGTTTTTCTTTTTTGTTCCCCTGGACTGGTGGAAACGTGTGTGGAATCTGGTGTAACTTGTCTTTGACATTAAGGCAGTTTTACTTGTTGATGTAGTGTCACGAAATCCAACATATCTAGAGCATCAGAGTCAGGATACTGTGTATGTGTTCAGAGTCTGTGTATGTGACAGACCATCAGCTGTTGCCTCTCTGTTTGGGGTGTAATGTCGTGCTCTTTTTACTTTTTAGTCTGTGTGTGTGAGAGGTAGACAGAAAATGGTTCTGGCTTAGGAGATCGTAGGAGATCCAGAACTATGATGGAGGGGTGTGGTTTGACATTCAGTATGCACTCATGCACACATACATACACACACACACACAAATGCACTTTCCATTAAACAAAAGCCATTGCGGAACCTCTTACTGTTTGTCGGAAGGCCTTGACTTGAAGGTTGACATTATTTTTAGATTCAACTGTAAAAGCTCTTACGGTAGCTCCTGACTATAACAAGGCTAATCAATACAGTAGTCTGATCAATGCAGTTGACAGACAGGTTAAGGTTGCCAAGGTTTCTTATACCTGCTTTCTGGGGTTTTTGGTCCAAATTTAGGCTGTTGGATTAAAAGTCTTGGTCTATTTATAGATGTGATGTGTGTGCAGCCCATAATGGCTCTGTGCTCCCTCCCTTGGCACAACTGAGTGTTTAGATTTTCAAGTGCTGTAGTGATTAAAACCTAAATAGAGTCTGTTGTTATTCAACCTTTAAGATGATGCTGTTGTAGTTTGTTTGGCTAAAAATCATTTAGCACCCCATTTAAGCATTTTACTAATGCACTATCTGGCTCTTATTCCAACTTTTGAATATAATCAAAGTGTAAAGTCTCTTCTTTCCCTGTGTTCTTCTTCTGCAGCACAACCAAGTATGGGGTCCTCACCTTTCTGCCCCGATTCCTGTATGAGCAGATCAGGCGGGCTGCCAACGCCTTCTTTCTGTTCATCGCTCTCATGCAGGTAAACCTCACACACAAAACGCCAACAAGAGCTGTTGGTTCAGTGTGCTGTTTTGTCTGGTTGCAGATTATGTCTGCGGACCACACAGCTTCTACAATGCAAAGGTTACATTTTGGTAAACTGGTACAAAGCAGAAACTGCATTAATAAGAATGAAGATTATTAACAAATTGGTGACTGTTAAGGCACAAGTCACTATTCATTTTACTTAATTTTACTTTTTTCTTCTTATGACATATTTTGGAACTTTTCTGAGCTAAAGAAATTGTAAAATTAGAAAGAACTTTCATAGAGGATAGTCACTAGATCGCACACTGTTGTCCCCACCTGATGGAGTGACAGCATTTTCTTTTCCATTGATGCTGGAGAAGAAGAGCACTCCATGTGAGCCTCATGGAAAGTTGCACTAAGGCAGTATTCAGATCAAATCAGGCGTTGCAGTGCACCTCCGCAGGGTTGTGTGGAGGTGTGGGGTAGAGGTGGTGGTGTGGGCTTGTTTATTTGTTATGGCTGTGAACTGATCAGAAAATAACATGGCTCCACTTCCCCTCCAAAGATTCATCATTATACGTCACTGCCTCGTGTGATTTAAATAAAGGGATGTCATGTGCTGAAAACAATATCTGTATCAATTGCTCTGTTATCAGTATGAGGGTGAAAGCTGGACCAGTTCCTGTGTACAACCTAATGCAGTAACAACTAATGTTTATCTGTGCCATCACCATGATGGTCTATTATGAATGCTCTAAGCAATTCAATACTCACTATCAGCAATGATTTGAGTGCTGCCTCTCTTGACTCCCATCAGCAAATCCCTGATGTATCACCGACCGGTCGCTACACAACACTTGTCCCTCTCATCTTCATCCTCACCGTGGCCGGGATCAAAGAGATCATAGAGGACTATGTAAGTACTGCAGCAGAATTTAAGGTTTTTAAATATTTTAAGTGTGGGAGGGACATCCAGTGATTATCTTGAAATGTAATACATCGTCTTGGGTTTCTTTACAGAAAAGACATAAAGCAGATAACACCGTCAACAAGAAGAAAACAACAGGTATCGGCTACGTGTGTGTGTGTGTGTGTGTGACTGTGCACGCGTGCTTATTAATATCCATCACTCTTCTGTGCACTTTTCCATGAGTGTCCTTGTGTCTATTTGCATGGTTTTGTTTTCCTTTCATGACGGACTGAATGGCTGTTGTCTGTCACTCACTATAGCACAGGCCACGCAGCCTCAGACAAAAGTTTAGTCGCTGTGAATACTGTATGAGAGCTGCTCTGTTGGTTGACTGATGGCCATGTTGTCCTTGTCTCTCAGTGCTGCGGAACGGAGCCTGGCAGACCGTCATCTGGAAACAGGTATCACTACCATCACAGACTTCAGCTCTGTTGCTCTCTCACTAATCAGTGCTGCACTACCTCTTGCTCTCTCAGTTATACAATCCAGTTTAACATACTCTATTGGTATAAATGACTATGAAAAGGCAGCAAAGAAGTACAAATGCTTACAAAAGTAAGTAAATTACCAATTGAAACTACAGCACCATTCAAAAGTTTGGACACACTTTCTCACTGAAGTGAACGGGAAGGTATGTCCAAACTTTTGATTGGTGCTGTATATCAATTTAAAAAGATCCAGATAATAAACCAACATATGCCACTATTGGGGGTGAATTGCTGCAAAACCAGAACAGTAATAAAATTATATAATACAATCAATATTAGCAAGATTATTATATATATTGCAGTTGTCTGTCTGCAAGTGCAACATGATGCTTTCTATTCTCTTAGTTTTGTGAAAGGGGGGATAAGCAAATCACATTTCTTAAATAATTACATTACAGTCTCAGAAGCTGCATTTCTGTCTGCATCTCACCTGTTGTGCATTGATCACATACTCTCTGCTCTTCTAGGATTTATTGTGTGCTTCTTTTATGTGGTCACTCAGTGTGTGTTGGGCCAGCATCTGTCCGTGCTTTGGATGCCAGACAGTAAAAAGATACCCTGCCAATTAGTATTGATGTTTTAGGGCCAGATGATAAGTGAGCTGGCTGGTTTGTTGTTTTTGGACTTGATTTGTCCAATACTCCACTTAGCCATGTTTTGTTTGTTTGAATATTTTGGTTTTCTATTTCAATTTCAGCAAAATCTTTGCCAAATTAAAGTTACCTGAAACAAATGAAGGTTGTCAGAGTGCATCCGTTTACGTACAGTATGTTCTCATAAATCAAATGAGTAACTATTTCTTATGTACCCTATAACCGAGTCCAGCTGTGTACAGTCCTGTTCCAGCAGGTCAAATCAAATCAAATTAGAGTCCTTGTTATGCGAGTGACACCAGTGTAGAGCAGGAATTTACCCCCTTGTTTGTCAGGGTCAGAACAGGTGAAGGAATTTGCTCCAGCTGCTTTCAATAGCTTTTCTCTCTCTCTGAATGGAGAGATCTGTACTTTTGTTTTAAATGTTAACAATATTCTCTTCTTGTACATTTTCCCTTTATCATGTCATAAACTTGATTTTTGGGGATTTTGTAATTCCTCCCACTGATTGGAGTGACATGCAAAAATTCCCCTTGTGCTTTGTACATGATTAATTACGTGCTGTAAAATCAGAGTAGCGCTTTGGTAGAAAGCCAATTTAAGTAAGGTCCATTAGGCATTGATAATGCAGCAGTCAACTTTCCCCAGGTCACATCTAATGGTATGTGTTGTAGTCTTACCTCCCTCCAGTCCTCTATAACCTGAAAACAAGTTATATTCTAAAGTAGGTGGGAAACCAAGCAGAATGAAGAACAAAATTAAATAGTCCAGGCCTGATACAGCAGCCTCGCTCTGTTGGAGCCTGTCTCTATCCTGGTGATAAAATCCCGAAATACTTGGCTCAGTTTTCTGATATTATCATATTGGGCAATCAAATATGTCATGAGTATTGTTATGTTTTACTTGATGGTGTAAAATGTCAGGTAGCTTCTCAAAATGAATTTTCAAAACCTTCCAGTGTTGCTAGGCTGAATGTTCTCATTGGTTGTGGCCGATGTGTGTCAGAACTGATATGATCAGTGAACTCAACTTTTTCTCATTTTGTTCTCTTTTTCTTCATTATGTCTCTTATCTATATGCTTGTAATTTCCTGTGTGTCCTACTCTGGTCCGCTCCTGTTGCAGCCTAATCAAAACAATTGAAGCTATGCACTGCTGTGCTTACTGTCACTTTATGTTTTGTCTCTCTGTCTTTGCTGCCTCTTGGCTGCTCACTAATTGTCATGCCTTTTTTCCCCCCCCTCTGTTTTCCTCCCTTACCCGTCCTATTGCCCCTTCCCCTTTGCCTTAACACCCCTCCTTCTCTTTCCTCCACTTCACTGTTACACTGCTGAACCCTGGCCACAAGGTGGCAGTAGGAGACATAGTGAAGGTGACCAATGGCCAACACCTTCCAGCTGACATGGTTATTGTGTCCTCCAGGTCAGACTTCAGTGTGTGTATGAATGTGTGTTTCTGTATGCATTTGTGTATGTATGTCTTTTAATATGTGTCCTCAGTTAATCTGTAGTATGTATGTTTATAGGGCTGGGGTTAGCTAGCCATAATACTTGTAAGTTTAGATGTTATTAGAAGCTGTAACCAGGAAATAAATTACTTTAATGATTAAATGATGTAAAAAATGTCATGGATTGATTGTCTGCTGATTGACTACTTATTTCTGCACTACTATGTTTTGATGCAACTCTACCTGTTCTCCACAGTGAACCACAGGCTATGTGTTACACTGAGACCTCTAACCTGGATGGTGAAACCAACCTGAAGATCAGACAGGTAGGACACAGGAGCAAATCTCTCAGAATGATTCCCTTAGTTTCTGGGATTTCTCAGTGCATGGATTTCTCAGTGCATGGATTCAGCTTGCGGTCACTGTGGAACTTCCTCCCTGACCTCAAATGCATGCTGTAAAAACAGTCTGTAAAACCAAACATTTAGAGCGTCTTTGCACTTTGAGAACTGCAGTGTGTTAAGGAGCTGCTAACCCGCTTTAAAGACATTACCCTTTACAAAAAGAACATTCAAGGAGGGATACTTTGCAAATGAACAAATTAAGTTAAGACCATTCATTTAAATAACCTAAGATCCACATGGTCACATGCAAAGTGATTGTGTTTCTTGTAGTCCTTGTCTTTTATTTCTATCCCCTGGTTTGAATAGTTTAGTATGTACGTTTTTATGAATCTTACATTTTAAATAGGTTTGTCATCATTTTGTTTGGCAAAAGTAAACTTGACTTAATTTGCCATCCAGGGTCTTTCGCTCACAGCTGGCCTTCAGACCCTGGAGGATTTGATTACACTGTCTGGCCGTTTGGAGTGTGAAGGCCCCAACAGACACCTGTATGACTTCACTGGTACACTGCGGCTGGAAAACCAAAAGTGAGAATCATACTCACACACACATACATATATCATTTGTTTCATGATCAGTTATTAATGGACTGTAACAGGTATGTTTTCATTGTTCTTTGCTTAATTTATCAAGTTTTAAACAGCAAGTCTTTTGGTAAATTATGTCTTTGTATAAAACAGACCTGGCAGAGATGGCATAGAATCATTTGCATAATATAGATTTTTATAGTTATCCGATAGAGCACAAAATAGCACAACAATCCCCAATGAAAGCATTTGCATTGGTCATTAATTAAATTAAACATTTTCGGCAAGAAAGGTAAAGCTTGGTGTCTTGAAAGAAGAAAATACTCAGTATGATACTCAATAGTGTTAACATTATGCATATATTTTACCAAAAAAAACCCAACCCTAATTCTGCTTTGATATATCATGTTTTGTTGCTTATCCTCTTTTGCTCCTCAGTCCTGTTCCCCTAGGTCCAGACCAGGTGTTGCTGCGCGGCGCCCAGCTCAGGAACACACAGTGGGTTGTGGGAATCGTCGTCTACACAGGCCATGACTCGAAACTGATGCAGGTAAACTTAGTGTCTTATCTGGATTCAGTATACTGAGTCAGAGCTTCATAACATGCGAGTGTGTGGGCATTTTGGAGTTTTTTTCATTTTTGTATTAATTAAATTCTCCCTTCCTTCCTCCTTAAACTATCTAGATAGACATCTAGATAGTTTAAGGCCTTTTAATTAACTGTGTGACGCATTTTTAACTGGGAGTGCATCCAAGCTGGGAAGTAAGATAATTCTTCACTCCCAGGGTATGAATTGCTGACAAATTACTTTGCCAAAAATGTTTTTTCTAACAATAATCTCATATTTGTTTTTGTGTAATGACAAATTAAATTAGTAAAATAAAGGGGATTAGAGAGTCCTGCCAGTTGACATTTTATCCCTAGAGAAACCTTTGTAACTGTATGAAACTGCACGTCTGTGTGTTTCTTACTAATTTACTTGACCTGTCCTCCTCACAGAACTCCACCAAAGCGCCACTGAAACGCTCTAATGTGGAGCGAGTGACCAATATGCAGATCCTAGTCCTGTTTGGCATCCTGCTGGTCATGGCCCTGATCAGCTCTGTGGGCGCTGCCATCTGGAACAGAGAACATACTGAAGAGTCCTGCTGGTATCTGTCCCGTGCTGGTGAGAAAACACACACACACACACACACACACACACACACACACACACACTGCACAATCTCTAATTTACAAAAATGAAATGTGCTGATTTTGGATCCCAGAGTGAAGTTGGACCAGAACATATTTTAAAAGTGAGTGTGGTGTGTTTGTATGCAGGTGACATCTCTACTAATTTTGCATATAATCTGCTGACGTTCATCATCCTTTACAACAACCTGATCCCTATCAGCCTGCTGGTCACACTGGAGGTGGTCAAATTCACACAAGCCCTCTTCATCAACTGGGTATGAACCATTGTGTTTTGTAATGCGTGTTTTCAAACATTAAAAACTATAATTGAGGAAATAGTCTTTATTAATTTGCTTTTCTATTTTCTTTTTTTTTTTAAATCTCAGGATGTGGAGATGTACTACGCAGAGACAGACACACCAGCAATGGCCCGAACGTCCAATCTTAATGAGGAGCTGGGCCAGGTCAGTCCTCTTCTCCCCCAATAATTAGCGCCCAGAAATGCTGAAATTTGTCACTACATCTATACTGTCAATTGAAACAGTTTGCTTTAATTTCCTATTATCTGTCTGTCTTTTGCAGGTGAAATATCTCTTTTCCGACAAGACAGGGACTCTGACCTGTAACGTCATGCACTTTAAGAAGTGTACCATTGCGGGAATTACTTATGGGTCAGTCTTCTTTTTTCTTTTTTTTTGTAAAATCAATTTTGCCTCTTACAGTAGCTTTACTTCTAGGCGAAGCTTTCTGCTCCACTTCAAAAGCTCTCCAAGTGCACCTTTGTTTCCTTTAAATATATTGATTCATGAATTCATGACTCAGACTAACTTGTAGTAAATAATGAATTGTTAATTAGTTTACTTCATTCACTAATGAATTAAACTCTTGCATGTTTGATTGGATGAACTAATCAACTCATCAACTGAACTGATTCCTTTTGCTAAACAACCTCATTAATCACTACAGCCACTTCCCTGATCTTGACTGTGATCGTTCAATGGAAGACTTCAGGTTAGTGACCTTCTCCTCCATCCCTCTCATCTGTCGTCCCTTTCTAATGTTCTTTATTTAGCTTCAGCATGCTTTGAGAAATCAATGTACTGTGCATGCTTTGCTGGGAATAATAAATATAAAAATACACTTATTTTAGCCTGAAATACTGGATTTGTTGTTTGAATGCCAGAAAATTCTCAAAGACGTTTTTGTCTACATAGTAATTGGATTAACTGTTTGAATTGCTGTTTTTGTCTCGCAGCAATCTGCCTTCCAACAGCAATAATTCAACAGAGTTTGACGACCCAGCTCTCATCCAGAACATCGAAAAAGAGCATGTAGGTTTTCTCTACTCTTTCTTTGTTTAGAGCAAATTGACTGTACACAAAATCGACCACCTTGATAATTATGTTTTCTCTGGTTATGTGTGTGTTTCCAGCCTACATCACCTCAGATCTGCGAGTTCCTGACCATGATGGCTGTGTGCCACACGGTGGTCCCAGAAATGGAAGGAAACCAGATAATTTACCAGGCCTCCTCACCAGATGAAGGAGCACTGGTCAAAGGAGCCAAAGGGCTTGGCTTTGTCTTCACTGCAAGAACCCCACATTCAGTCATCATTGAAGCTGTAAGTGTGAATATACACATTTTAACTGCGGTAAAAGTTTTGTTTTGTAATGCCAGCAGTTGATATTTTGTGTTGTGTATTTCAGAGAGGAAAAGAGATGAGTTATGAGCTACTGAATGTTCTGGAGTTTTCCAGGTAATACTCGCATACATTTTCTTCTCAGTCAATAAATAACTCAGTAACAGAAGACTGTATTGTGTTTAGAAACTAAACCCACTTTCTCTTACAGTAACCGCAAACGTATGTCTGTGGTGGTTAGGACTCCCAACGGAAAGCTACGGCTGTACTGCAAAGGAGCTGTATGTTTACCTCATTATCAGTGTAATTTAACACTCCAGTATTCTTTTCAAAAGGAATTGCATTTTAATGCTGAATTGGTTATTTTGTTTTTGTTTTTGTTTTTTTGTAGGATAATGTCATTTTTGAACGCCTTACTGAGGCGTCACAGTACAACGAATTAACCATTGCTCATCTAGAACAATTTGCTACTGAAGGTAAGAGAAAGGGGCAGCTGAAGCCATATTTGAGTGTTTTTCTCTGAAGATACTTTTAGTTTCACTTTATATCCTTTTTATTTCTTTGTGTTGATATCTTTACTGATCCATTGTTTCTTTGTCAACTCTATATTCAGATTCAACTGTACATTTCGCCGACACATCTCTAAAGTTCTTGTATTCAAAGGCTTTTTATCATGGTTTTGTTTAATTGTGTAGTTGTTAAGAAGTAATGTAGTGTTACCTTTTAGAAGCACATATAAAAACCTGCCAGTCTGAAGCAGAGGCACAAAGACCTCATAAAAACTCACAAATCTGGTTGTATCAAACGTGGCTGGGCAAAATCAAAAAAGACGTGCAACTTGACTTTTTACAATAATGCCTCATGACCTCACTTGAGCCTTATGACTTAAAAAGTTGATTTTTATTTTCAAAAACAAGCAAAAGTATCCACGTACTGGTTATACTGAGTGTTCAAAGACATCTAATCAGAACGCAGAGACTGAGTTCAGGGGGCTGCATTTAAGAAATAGCAATAAATAGTTGGTCTCACCTCTATTTTGAGGGTCAAATCACTCTAGAGTTTCCTCAATTCTGTCTCCTTCTCAGCCTTCCAGTGCTCTCAAAGCAAAAAAAACATGTTTTGGACTATTCATGCCCTGTTAAAAAAATAATCTAATCCTTCTCCATGACCACTTTGATTTACTTTCCTGTCCTCCTTCTCTTATCTATCCAGGCCTGAGAACTTTGTGTTTCGCCTATGTTGACCTGGAAGAAGGTGCCTACCAGGAATGGCTGAAGGAGTACAATCGGGTCAGCACTGTGCTCAAAGACCGTGCTCAGAAACTAGAGGAGTGTTATGAACTACTGGAAAAGGTTCGTTTTCACTTTGTAATTTCTTATGTTATGTGTTTTTTTTACAAGTCCTGAACGGGTCTTAAATATCTCTCTTTTTTGTGCCAGATATAAAATTGACTAAAAGTATTAATAGACTGCTATGAAGTGAGAGCAGAAGTGTGGAGGGAAGAAAAAGTACTTGCAAGTCCTCTGAGTACATATTGACTCATAAACAAGACTAGGTCAAAACCTGGTATATGGCTGGACCCTGCATGAAGTGCTAGAGGGCTTTTACTTTGAAACGGATACAGAAAGTGGCGGCATAGTGTAACTTCATCGCTCAATCATGCAGCATTCAGCCGACTAATGGTGTAACTTCATCACTCAGTCAGTGACAGACATGCATGTTTATAGGGCTGGCCATGCTGTTGCGGTACAGCCAAAAAACATGCACTTCAAGTTTGCCAGCAGGTGGCAGAGGAGCTCCATTGTTTCCTGCCTATGGTCCTATGTCAGTACTCAAGTCTTTAACTTGTGCTCAAGTTGTGTGTCTTATTTTTAAGCAGAGTATAAAGACGCATTCTGCTCTTTGCTAAAACGTCTACGATCGTCAGGGGTGGCGGTAGGTTAGGTTGCATTGTCTAGAGAACAGTGATAAAGAGATTTCAGCTGAGAGCACTTGCAAGAGAATTGAGATGAAAGGTGGCAGAGCAGAGGTGAGAAAACTAAGTGAAGAGGGAAAAAAAGAGGAAGCAGGAGGAGAAGGGGAGCTCAGACTGTGAGACCACAAGGGTAATTACCTGCGCCAGCCTGCCAAAAGCCCCATAAAACTGGAGTCAACAACACAGTAGTGTTACCTTGTGTGTCTGTGCTAGTGTTTGTGTGTTCATCCGAGTGTGTCTAATGAGGGTACACGTGCATTTAAATGCTGAACAAATTAAAGCAAAGGGGGGAAAGGTAATGGGTTACTTCTTGGCACGAAGACACAGAGCTGGTACAGAGCTGGTGTACCAACTGAGCTGAACTCGCTGGCATCCTCAAATTAGATATGAATTCTATTCTCTGGAGAGAAAGAGCCCTCACATACAGGCTAGAGATGTCTGGCTGTGTCCTAAATATGATTTCTTTTAACTTACTTAACTCTTTTTTTATTACCATATTTGGTTGTCACTGTCTTTTTGAATATTGCTGCCGTGTTTCACCAACAGAACTTAATGCTGCTGGGCGCCACCGCCATCGAGGACCGTCTGCAGGCTGGTGTGCCAGAGACCATCGCCACTCTGATGAGGGCTGACATCAAGATCTGGGTTCTTACTGGAGATAAACAGGAGACTGCCATCAACATAGGTGAGAGAAAAGCATTTAAAGGAAACACTATGGCCAAAATATAAGTTATGGCTCTCAACAAGCAGATGGAAAGTGAAAGCAGCTGATAGTGGAGTATGTACCAGTGATGTAGTCAAATCCAGTGATGGTGTGGAAGTCCCCTTGTCGTCTTAATTAAATTATGACCGAAATAATAGCGAGCATTATATGGGCTGTGAAATTCCAGACATGGCTCCAATCTCTCAGTGAAATGTGCCTGTGTACTCGGGCGTTGAAGGGACTCAGCAATGATATTGGTGCGTTTGGTTTCTTTTGGCAGTCGTCGAGGAAGTTGGTGGCAGATGTCCAAAAAACAACAAAATCTTGGGAGTAGAAACTTGTCGCTCTTAGTTTAACATTTGGGGCACCACCAGAAACTGTACAAATCTTCTTTCATATGTCCCACACCTTTTTTATAAAAATTACACTGATATATTGTATTGCCAGTACCTTGATTTTCCTTGTATTCAGAATAATTGTTACCTATGACCTATTTTCCTATGTTTAAGTGGTGCATGATATAGTTGAACTATGCACATCAGGGTACTATAGGGCTATAAAAATGGTCACATACTGATGAAGGGGAATGGAGTAGGATAGTATTGCAGGATTTTGTAACTTTAATTGTACATGAGACCAGTTTTTCACCTGTGTTTTCACTTTGAGTAAATGTAATCTATTTCCCATCCCCCATTCTCTACCTTCCACTATCTGTTTCTGCTCCTCAGGTTACTCCTGTCGTCTGGTGACACATGGCATGTCCCTCATTATCGTGAACGAAGACTCTCTGGATGTGAGTAGATCCTCTCTCTCCAGCTGTCTCCCATTCTGTCTGTGTACACTGTGGACCATATTGGGACTTTTTGTATGTGTTTATGTATGAGCATAAGAGGGTTGGGGGACGGAGGTGAGGGTCTTAAGAAGGTTGTCGTGGGAACAAAGGTGTGGTCCACATCCAGATTGGTGGGTGGGGCTCTTTGTGTGCTCACAGGTGCAGGTAATTAAAGTATCTGGTGTCCCTTTGGAGAAAGGGATGAAAAGAGATGAGCACTGAACTATCACTTCTGTCCCCCTCTCTCTCTCTCTCTCTCTTTTTCATAAGTACTCTCACACAGTACATGGCGTTCAGTTATCACATATTTAACCTATTTCTGGCTTAATACAAGCTGAAGGTACAGAATGTATCTGTCTGGTCTATTTTTGTGACTGCCCCTGTTTGCTGTTTAGAGTGAGATCTGAGACATACTTAAGCTGTACATTAGATTTTTTGTCCCACTTATGTGTTCTTTGCATTAAGGCTTTATGTGTATATATGCTTTACCTAAGTGACTTGATTGCTGTCATGCGTTTCTGTGTCTGTCTGTCACACATGCGCACAAACACTCCCATGCTCCCACATGTGTGCCCACACTATATGTATATACGCACAAAATCACAGTGTATTCACTTTTACAGTTTGTTTATCTGCGAGACGGGGGATATTATGCCTCATAAATTTTAAGTATTGGCTCTGTGTGTGTGTGCTTGTGCGTATGCGTGAGTGTGTTAGTGCCCATTTTCTAGGCCCTATGTGTGTATTAAACCTAGATGGAGAGACATTTATATTTGCATTCATAATTTTCCTGCTTCATGTAAGTCATTGCACAGATGGCGGGTGTCTTGCACTTTGAGCCTTGTGATTTTATGAGTCTATAGCATGATCAACATGGCATTAGAGGCCTTTATGTGTTCAACATTGCATCCAATTGGACTATGTGAAAGGATTTCAATGTAGGACACAATTTTAGATTTAATTGCACAACTTCACACCTACAATAATTTTGCTTTCCCGTATATGCCAACTTCTCATAAAAGAAGTATTTGTGAAGTTTTATTCTTTCACTTATGTATCAAAGTGGTGTCTGGAAGCCCCTAGACTTTGGGAACTGCTGGTTTAAAGCCAGACAGCAAGCAAGGCCACTCAGACACTTAGTAAATTGAGTTGGACCTGGTGAGCATTTAAAGTCAGGGTAATAAAGGTACTAGCCTGAAAATTGCATTTATAATTAGTACAAGAGGGTGGATGTCAGTTAGTGTTGTAAGTGGATCATCCTTAATATGGTTTGAATGATTTTGTTAGTATCCTGTCTACCAAGTTTGTTCGTATACTGTTCAAGTGAACAGTCGAAGGTCTGTTCGATATAGTCTGGCCTGGATGATCAAACAGGTGTGAACCTAAAGAAAAATCTATAATTGTTTTTGCCCCACTGTTATCACTGACACGTAATTCAATTATTGTATATATGCTTTAATTTCACCCAAACTGATCATCATGTCTTTTTTCCATGTGGAAATTCCTCAACAGCGATTACACACTGATATAGGTCTATTAGGACTATTAAGATCAACGTATTTTGTTATTATTGGTTCTGACTATTTTCCCACCTTCGTGTCAGAAAATAAAAAGTTTGTATCATCTACCATGGGTCAAATTTTCAGGCAGAAAAAAAATCACTTCTACAGCTGAGCGACTTGAAATGAGGCAGGGTGTATCTATGGTGGATGTTGGCCATAACTGAGAGGTGCCGTCTTAAGATGAGACTTCCAGTATAAACAAATGACAGTGTTTGAGTGTGGTGGGTTAAAGCGGCTGAGCTAATCATATGAGTATTAAGAGAGTTGGGCTTTTTTCAGAATCATCATTTTCAGGCCAATTCTTTATACTATGTAGAGTCAAATGACACCTACAAGTAGAGGAAAAACACATAAAAGCTCTGATGTGCTCTACAAAATGACTCAACTTCATGCACCTTGGTTGCGTGTAATATCTCTCTCTACACCCATGTTTCCTGTCTCTCCCTGCACTTTAGGCTATCAAATAAAGGCAAGAAAAAAGATGTGTGATGTAGTTTTAGGCTTCCCTTATGTCAAATACAGACAGTTCAACACACTCCATTTAGCAGCAACTTTAAACAACTTGATAGTGTAGAGAATCTGTCTTTCAGCTGGAAACCTGGCCTCAATAACAACGTAATGGCAACTACCCACCCTGCTGATGTGTCCTAGAGCAATTTTTGAATGTTCACTAACTCCAGTGGGGCTGTTTAGATTAAATTAGATAAGATTTGGTTTTATTGTCGTTAAACACAATAAGTATGCCCTGTAGGTGAGCCTTACACAAAGAAAATGTCTAATTTTGGAGTGAATAAAAGGCCTCTCTGTGGTTATTGTTGAGGAGGTTTAAGATTAAAACATTTGTCATTACTGAGAGGGTTCTTTTTGTAGTGTTTGGAAAGCTGAGAGGGACAGCTGGCTGACATGAAACACACCATGGATCATGAGAGGATTTTTTCATGTGACAAATGTATGATGTACAGTATGCTTTAGTGGTCGGGATGTTTGTAGCGTACCTTAATGTGTGTGTGTGTGTGTGTGTGTACATGCAACGCAGCAGACATGAGACTCAACAAACATGACAGACTACTTTAACCAAAACTGTTAGTAATCACATCCCACAAACAATCAGGGATAAATCAGATGAGGTATTCAGTATCCTCTTCATATAAACAACATATTAATAACCCGATGTGCTAGATTCACATTTAGACATGTTGCTATAAGAGAAGAAACATTTGTGTGTGTGTGCGCATGTAGCATACTCCAGTGTGCACATGGTGTCACAGTCATGCCTGTCGATCAGGACAACTTCAGAGAGCTCTCGTTGTGACTGCTGATCGGCTTGGATGAAAGCGACGCATTCTTCAGCACAACACTTAACTCTCACTTAAAATAACTCGTGCTGGCTCAGCTTCTTTATGTGTTCGCCTGTTTGAAACTGTCACCTGCACATGAGCGAAAACAGAAGCTGCTTATCAAAACCTTACCACGAGGTTGACCTCTTGTCCCACTTGCATGAAAAATTTGTTCTACCTTCTTCTCTATCGTACCATCTTCCCTCTGGTGTCAGCGTGAAGGCTGATCTGTACAGATGCCCCCACTTCCCCCCCCTCCCCTCTCCAACCAAGCCCATTCTCCGCTCCATGTCTCGTTCACACCACTACCTCCACATCTGTCAGCACCCTCTCTATGCACAGGAAGCGACTACACAGCCTCTGTGGTGTGTGACAGGGAAAATATGTGTTAGAGGGAGAGTCGGGAGAGCAGGAACAAGAAACAAAATATGTGTGTTTATCTTTGTGGAAGCGCAGGAGTGTGTTTGTGCATAAAACAGGGGGAGTGTTTATTGTACTTCATTTATGAGACAATCTGGATCTAGATAGGGAAAGGGACGGCGGGGGAGACGAAGGAGGGGAGATTTGGCTGAGCCATGTGAGGGCGATGAGTGAGTGGTAATGCGATCTCCTTTTGGTGCTCCTCCTCATCAAAACAAAACTCTGTGAGCAATGCCTCCTGGGTAAACGGTTTGCGACCGCTAAAGCTGTGACAAACGCCATCTGTCACCTTCGAATCACATGCCACACACAGACTGACACAAATCTTTGACCTGTCTCCTTCTGTTTAGTCAATACTGAGGGATACTCAAGCGTATACACTGAAAGTGTATTTTATTTAAAGTCTTATTTCTATCCCACACACACACACACACACACACACACACACACACACACACACACACACACACACACTGTTTACGCTAGATGCATTGGCACCCTGATCAACTTCATAGTTCTGAATATACATTTCGTCTAACTTTCCCACAATCCCCCTGTCCCCCGTCATGCGACCCGCATTACAACCCTTAAACAAACAACATCTCTCTTCTGCTCATTAATCATCTTTACACACACCCTCTCTCACACACACACACACACACACACATTTACACATGTTTAGTGCTTCAGCTAGCATGTTCTATTGTTCTGGATTTTACAACTTAGTATGTTTTTTGTACATCAGGCCTCCCACTATTTATATCCACGTGTGTCTGTAATTTATTTTTTTGTCCTTTTTTTTGCTCAGCGGGTATGTGTATGTGTGTGTGTGTGTGCGTGTGCATGTGTGAGTTCCTGGCTCAGGCAGCAGAGGATGTGGGTGTTTGCACAGATGCACAGTCTGATAATTAAATGGTATATTAAAACCCACTGGTGACAGAATCTGCACCTCAGTTATGAGCACATCTTTCTCCACCTTCTTTTCACTCAGCAGCGCTACTCTCTTGTCTCAGGCTAGTTTACACTCCTCGACTGTTGTCTTTCTTCCCTTCTTTGTGCCTTGCTTAGCACTTTTTGCATGTTTTATACTGTTTAGACAGTATATACATTTTTTTATAATGGGTCTAACCATTGTTTCATACATGTGTGTGTATATATAAATGTGTATATATATATATTTGCACGCGTGGGTGTAAGTGTCCTTGTGCGTTTTATGGTAAAGTATGCAGTGACAGAAGGTGACCTGTGATATCTCAAACTATCCCCTCACCCTGCCCATTTTGTGATCCAAATATAAACCTGATAAAATTCCATGCAGAAGGGCCTGTGAACATGGTTTACAAAGTGTTTGTGTGTGTGTGTGTGTGGGTGTGGGTGTGTGCGTGTGCGTAAAAAATGTTTTCCGCCTTCTTTGAGCTCATATAAAAAAAAGTTTAGTTTGGAACATAAAATTGCCTACTAATGAGATCTGTCATATTGCAACTAGTGCAATCAAAGAACTAAGCTATTTTTTTCCTCCGAGGTCTCCAGAAATAGCGGGTAATTTAGCGTGAGAAAGAAGAAAGTTACATAGTAATGCATTTTTCTTTGGTCCCGTGTTTGGTCTGTTTGAGAAAGTGTTAACAGATCATACTGGACCCTTTTGTGAGCTGTTTCTTTTCATGTTCAAGACGGCATTCTTTTGGCAAAAGGATACAGTTAGGTCTGGACTTGCTGTTCTTGCTGCCTGTTAGCTTTAAGTGCTAACTAGTGTTTGTACCTTTTAGTTACCTTTTTAATCTTCTATAGCTCCCTGCAGACTTAGTCTGGTTATTATCCCAGGTTATCTTAGCTGGCGCTAAAGCTTTGACAGGACCTGCTGTGACAAGTCGCAGTGGCATGGTCTGGGGAACTGTTAGCATTCAGTTGGGGATTGACCCATGTGTCTGACCCTCTCTATCTTTGCCTGTTTGACCTGAAAGTTACAAAGGTTCATGCTGTGGTAAATATCAGACACAACTAGAGATTGACACATTATATTAGATATTAAAATAATTGAAAAAGTGATCTCCTTATCATGTTGAGAAGCACTTCACAGAATCAAAGCCCATGCCAAGAGTTGTGCAAGACTTGAAGCGTCAACACCCTCCACCCCAGATATGTGTCATGTACAGTGTTTTTATACAATCATTTTTCACTTAGGGCCTGTTTACGTTGCATTATACTGCTGAGGCTTTGTGTGTCCATTCCTTTGTGATGAGGTGAGGAAAAGCTCCTCGCTTGAGGTTTTGTCAGATTCTCGTTTCTCACATATGCTACACTACACATACAGTAAACACACACACAACCCCTGCGCGCTTACATGCTAACAGACACACTCATACATGTGTAATTGTGTTTTTACCCCTCTATAAAAACACACACACTGTGCACACACACATACACACATAGACACTTTGAGTTTCAGAACCTTGACAACCTGTAATCTCCTTTAATCCTTTCATTATGTTTTTGTTTTCCTTTCCCCTGTTTGGGGAAAAAGGTGAGTGCAAACAGGAATTCCGGCATACAAAGAAAAACACACAGCCTCAGGCTGAGAAAACAAGAGCAGGGAATTTTTGAGGAAGAGGAGGGACAGTTGTGTGCAGAGAAGAACGTATGTGTACATCGCTGTTTGGCAAGAAAATAAGAGACTGCATTGTTCATATAACTGTGTTGCACATGTATTTATAGATGAGAGTGCTTTCTGAGTGTGTTGTTTCCCGCACATGCAGATTATCTGACAGAGGGGTCATCTCTCTGCGGGTCACTGGACTCTCAGGTCTGATGGCCGCCAGTAACCCATTGTGAAATACTGTGTAGATACAAGTGATGCCAAATTTTTAAATGTTTGTTCACTTTTGTGTGTGGAAAGCTTGGTCCTGTGTAACTAATTGCTATGTGTTTAGTTGTATTGTTTCCACAAACAATTCCTGTTATGGATCATTTCAGTTTGCCTCAGTTCTTTTCGTTTATGTGCATAAGTCGAATTCCACCACAACTCACAAAACTGTCCCTAGATTTTAAAAAAGTTAAGGGGCTGTATGCTGCACTATTAGACAACACTTAATGGATAAAACATTCCTCTTCTATCTATTAGATGTTGGGCAGAGTTCTTTCTTGGCAATTTTGGGACAATTTGACAGCATATATACAGACTAGAAAGATTTACAGAGGGGATGACATGCAACTAATGTACCAGCTGGAATTAAACTAGGAACACTGTGGTTATATGATATGCATTATAACCACTAGGCCACCTGGTTGCCCTGTTGGAGCGATTTTAATAGGCTTATAACCTGAATGTTCTGGTGATCTCTTTATTGGAAAGGGACTGTGGTTCAGATATATTGTACTCTTTGTAAAACAGATGAAAATATTAAGCAGAAGTACTGTAATTGCTTTTAACATTAGTGATCATTACTTTGACATGAAAACATTTGTCTCTTTTAACTAACAGAGCAGCCAAATAACTGTCATGTAACTTAACTCTTATTTAACATTCAAGCATTGCAGATTCATATTGTTGTGCTATGGCTCTGCAACACTGGCATCCCATGGAAAACCTAATTTGAGTCAATGTATATAGTGAATTTAGGTGTGTGTGTGTGTGTGTGTGTGTGGGCCTGAACTAGCTAGTAGCGTGCCTGCACCTCCACATGGAATTCATTACATCTCTGTGGGAAGTTTATTTTCTCTATTAATCCCTGTTCCTCTATTATCAAGAGCTCCATCAAAACTGCCCCAAACTACTGCCCGGCAGGCAAGCTGGCATCTATACAAACACACACTCACAAAATCACACACGCACACTTACACTTTGCTATTGCACATGATTGATATATTTGCCACGACATTAGTCCAGCTCATTTATCTTTTCTTTTTTTCTTTTTTTCTTCTTCTCTGCTCTGGGTGTGTTTGTCATTCTTTCTTCTTCGCCTTTTTTTTTTTTTTTTTCATCTGCTGTGTTGTGTTGCTGCTTTGCAATTAAGATATGTGATTTTAAGATATGGTGCCATTCCAACATGCCATCTGGAGCTTGTAGAATCGGCGGGTTGCGATAATGTCTCCAACAACTGTGAACTTTATATTGGCATTCTTAATTGTTCAGCGTACACAGAAGCAATTGAATTCTTCCCACAGATGAAAGCATCTTGTTGCAACCAGGAGCGTCTGTTTTCCATTTGTTGACAGCGGTTTTGACCTTTCAACTAATTTATATGTGTGTTTTTTGATGTGTGATTTGTATTTTCACCACCTTGTGAGGCCAAAACATCCCCACAAAAACATTTTTTAAAAATTAAAAAAAACTTGTTAAAGTGGTCACCTGAAAGGGCGAGGATTAGAGTTATGACTGGTCAGATGTATTTTTAGATTTATGACTGTTGGCAATTAGTGGTGAGGTTAAGGGTAAGAGGTTATGTTTCCACTGTAAGCCAACAGGAATTCCTCACTCATCCTTATAAGCATATAATGTGTTTGTTTGTTGCTGACCTGGATATTAAATGCCAGAGAGTTCAGATTGTTGGTAAAAGCCTGTTGAAGAGGAAAAAGAGCAATTAAAGCATCCTTAATTAAAAAGGTTTAAAAACAGTCTCTGTGTCTTTCTCCTTGCAGGCTACCCGTGCCACTCTGACTGCTCACTGTTCATCTCTGGGCGACTCTCTGAGGAAGGAGAACGAGCTGGCACTGATCATTGATGGCCAGACGCTGAAATATGCCCTGTCCTTCGAGCTCCGCCAGGCCTTCCTTGACTTGGCGTTATCCTGCAAGGCTGTCATCTGCTGCCGGTAGGGGACAATACTTCACGAAACATGCAAACAAAAACAAAAATTAAAGAATATATTGGGGGAATATTATTTATCGGAAAGCTCAAATCAGGGATGCTGTAGTTTATGATGGATTCTTATAGGATGTTTGCACAGATTTGAAAAGCCTGGAAAATGATTATATTCTCAATTCACAAAGCTTAATAATATGAAAATGTTTTAATGTTGCAAATTATTAATTATTATTAATCAAAATGTGTCCATGGGGCAGACAAATCACAAAGAAAATAACTGTGTGGACAGTGTTTACGTGTGGGTGAGGGTGGGTGTCATTGGGATTGATATCAGTAAATTTGTCTTTTTTTTAGTAGAGTTTAGTAAGCAAAAATAAACACTGCAGGCAGCTATTAAAGATAAAACGCACACAGACGCTTGAGAAAAAGGTCCATTTAATCTCCCCACTTGCAGATTAATTCTCACTCTGCTATGTGCATGGTAGAGAGAGAGTGTGCATGTGTGTATGTGCAGGGTTGAATCCCTGGTGTGTAGGTGTGTGTGTTTTTAAAGGTTGTCGGTTGCCCACGGTCAGCAAGTGAATGAAGATGATAAAAGCCTGTCGCACAGCCCAGCAGGAGTAATGTAATACACTGTACTGCATGGAAATGTCAGAGTCATGACTCACTTACTGCTGGTACCCCTGGCATGGGCACCAAAGCACACACACACACACACACACGCACGCACACACACACACATACACACAGAGTGAGCGTTGCCATTATACATTTCCATTCATACAAAGTGCACTCTGCTCATTGAATGTTTACTGCATGTTCCCTTTTTTGGTCATGTTCCACTCAGCACCAGCTGTGATGTTTAACAAAAGAGTTTCCACTCTTCCTTTGTCCGTCTGTGTGTGTGTGTGTGTGTGTGTGTGTGTGTGTGTGTGTGTGTGTGTGTGTGTGTGTGTGTGTGTGTGTGTGTGTGTGTGTGTGTGTGTGTGTGTGTGTGTGTGTGTGTGTGTGTGTGTGTGTGTGTGTGTGTGTGTGTGTGTGTGTGTGTGTGTGTGTGTGTGTGTGTGTGTGTGTGTGTGTGTGTGTGTGTGTGTGTGTGTGTGTGTGTGTGTGTGTGTGTGTGTGTGTGTGTGTGTGTGTGTGTGGAAGTAATTGACTCTCCCTTGCATATCCAGGCCATATCCGGACTCAGGTCTCTGAGGCCTTGCAAAACAGCCTCCAGCTTCCTTTACACCATCCGTCACTCCATCCCTCTCTCTGTACACCTCTCTCTCTTTCTCCATCACTCCTTTCTTCCATCCATCCCCCCCTACCCTGGATACAATTAATCTAACTTGTCCATAACAGTCAACAATCAAAAACTGGCACTGAGTATATGGTCAAATTCATAGTTAGTTCCTGATATAAATACGATTTTACTAAAATTTAGATTTAATTTTATTTAGAGAAAGATTTTATTGGGCTTGGTGTATTTAAACAACATTTAATATTTGAGAACATTGGCTTGTTAAATGAAAACAGGGGCTCTGGTGCAAAATGTTTTTTTATATTTATCAAGGATCAAATCAAGTATTGCTCTGGTTTTGGTACCAAACTCAGTCAGCAGTTCCCAACCTTTTAGGTTTTTGATCCCTTAAAATAAATGAATACAAAGTTTATATTTGTGTGATTGGAGCAGTTTATTTGACCTCAACTGAGCCACTCGCACTATTTCATTTGAATAATTGTAAGGTTTGATGAGGTGAAGCTAGCCAGTATTTCATAAGTAAAGTTCAAATAAACGTTATTTTGTAGCAGAATTTAATATTTTCCTATCCTGATGATTTATCTAGGAGCCTCTTGGGGGGTCTCAAACTAAACGTTGATAACCCCTCCGAAGGTGATTCCTGTTGGGAGCCGATGTGCATCCTTGCCAAAACGGCATTAACCTGGTGCCTTATTGAGCTGTAGCTTTGACTTTAAAGTATAGAGGTGTTGGTGAGATAATGCTGCACCTACATTATGTGTGCGAGGGTTCACAGTGCGAGAAAGTGTGTGTGTGTGTGTGTGTGTGTGTGTGTGTGTGTGTGTGTGTGTGTGTGTGTGTGTGTGTGTGTGTGTGTGTGTGTGTGTGTGTGTGTGTGTGTGTGTGTGTGTGTGTGTGTGTGTGTGTGTGTGTGTGTGTGTGTGTGTGTGTGTGTGTGTGTGTGTGTGTGTGTGTGTGTGTGTGTCTCAGGGGCTACAGAGCCAGTTGCACCCATATGGGTTCCTGACTTCACTGCGCGTTTGTTTATAGGAGGACTTAGCGGCTGCTTATTTTCTGCTGAGTTCCACCGTGAAGAGCACCTTTCATCTCCCCAAACGCCAGACACTGTTAGCAGTGTTTAGAGGAAAGGTAGAGCGAGACAGAGAGAGAGATAAAGAGAGATTTGTGGTCGGAGGCCGAGAGACACACACTTCAGACACAGAAACAGGAAAAACAAAGAGCAGAGGTTGATCCCATCCTTCAGCAACGACTACAGAGGCCAAGACTCTCTCTGAGGTTTTCCCCTTCAAATCTCCCATGGTGTGCGGTGTGGGGCGGGAAATGTGTACGTGTGTGTGTTTTGGAGCATGTGTGTAAATTTGTGTGTTTTTTGCGCGCGCCTGTGTACGAATACTAAGCAGACCACCCAGCTCTGTGATTTCAGCTTGACCGGGAAATGATCCTACTTACATATTCACAGAAGATAGACCATCTTTATGACCTGTGGGTTTCCAGTCGGATGTGTGTGTGTGTGTGTGTGTGTATGAAGGTTTATACATCTGCTCATGATTTTGTCATATCTTCATCAAAATCATGATATTGCAATATGCATGCATGTGATGGCTCCCACAGGGGTGGAGGATTTTATTTTATTTTATTTTATTATCAAAGCTTTGACGAACATGCTAATACTGCATTTCAGAAGCAAGAGCTGAACTTGACATAGAAACAGAAACAGTCATTGTGAATGTGACTCCTCCTCTTTCAAGGAACTGTTTGAAGTACAGGCCACACTTAGAACGGGTATTCCAGTTTTGATACACAAATTATTATCACCTAATACATCACTGCAGCTTAGGTAATTATTATAATCAGAGAAGTGTAATACAAATATTTAATATCGGGATTATGGTTTATCTCTTAAGTAGCCAGTAGGCAAGTGGCACATTGTTGAGTAAGTACTTTCTGCTACCCGATAGTTAACTGTTAAAGCTACAGTAGTACTTTGAGGGGGAAAATCCCCACTCCCCCTCCTCCTGTAGCCCCCACTCTACCTCCAAATAATGTTAAAATGTATGAATTTAATGAAAAACTTAATATAATGTAAATTGTAACTAAAGCATTTGGCACTAACAGCTTGTGTCACTGATACTACACATAAGCCACACCAGTTACAACTCCTGCACTGTGGGAATCATGACTCTTTTTGTTATACAAGTTTAATCCCAGTATCAGTATCCGCTTTCTCCCATGTCTCCTCTTTTGTAGACATATTTGTTTTCACTGTACAGGTTTGCAGGTAGTAGGAACAAGACTCACTTAAGCTATGCGCATATGAAAGAAAAGCAGTAGGAACGCCTCCTCATACAAAGCATGTTTTCAAAACAGACATGAAGACATATTCAAGCCCAGTCCCACAGTGTCTCACAGTGTGCGGTGCTGGATTTCTCTCACACAGTCTTAACTTCATTACATTCCTACCAATCAAGCTTAATTACTCCCTGATATCTTTCTAAAATGAGCTATTATCCAAAGCTGAAATTTGGACTATACAAATATATCCTAAATCTAGTGAACAAATGCACACGAAAAACAAGATGGCTTTCTTACATATAATGAATAATGTGGTACAATCAAAAGCTCCAGAATATCTACTAAATGGGCCTTGTGATGAGATGAGATTGACGTTCAAACTACTGTTCGCATTGCCAATTTACAATCTCAACTTTAAAGCCAATATGGTCGAGAAGTCAATAATGTGCTTTAAACAATGAAAATCTACTGTTTAATCTAAATTTTCTGACAACTGGGCGTACTCTATCCACTGAGAAAGATTGTTACAATTAGACAAAATGAAATGAAGAAAATAGTCCCCTTCACATGAAATAAAAAAAAAACTTTGATCTTTTAAATTAGCATTATAAAGACCAAGAATAAGATGAATGGCACTTTTTTTTCTACCAGCCTCTGCACTGGATTTTCCTTTTTTTTGAGCCCCCGCTAATTTGAAAGCTTCTACAGTTTCTCAGAAGGCAGAAGTGAAGGATTGATGGAAAAATGGCAATCAAAACCCTAGTGTGTGAGGATAGAGGCTGCCAGTCACCTCGTCCTTTGGTTTCATTTGTTCACAGATGCAACGCATGGCCCCATAAAATGAAAAGTATCCATAGTACTTTAGCAAACGCAGCGGCCCTGAGGGAAGCATCTGTAATCGAGCCTCTCTGAGTCCCTCATTGTCAGTGAAGAGACAGAACCGGTTATAGAGAGAGGATCAGTGATACAGGTCAAGAGGGTGGAGTACCACTGGAAGCTCCCTGAACACACACACTCACACATACACACTGAGGCACATTCAGATGTATGCAGGCATGCACGAACACACACATATAAAAACACATCAAACATGAGCTACCCAGTCTTATTAGCAGAACAGTGAATCATTGTTTCCTAATACCCACTGAAGAGCGGTAAACAGAGCCCTGCAGTATATGTGTGTGTGTGTGTGTGTGTGTGTGAGTGTGCGTTTCTGCCAGCTCTGCATCCATCTCTTTATTTTTCCCTTTCAACTGTTTCCCACTCTTACTTTTATTTTTTCCCAGACTCTATTCTGTCTTTCTTCTGTTTCCAAATGTACTTCTTTCTCTCTCACGGCACTCTTTTATCTTCCCCTCTCTTCTCCACCTCCAATTTTCCGACAGCTGTATACACTTAATATCAACCAGCCATATCTACTGTATCTATCTCCTCTTTTTCTACAGAGTATCTCCACTGCAGAAGTCAGAGATTGTGGATATGGTGAAGAAACATGTGAAAGCCATCACACTGGCGATAGGCGACGGCGCAAACGACGTGGGCATGATTCAAACGGCGCACGTCGGAGTGGGAATCAGCGGCAACGAGGGAATGCAGGCCACCAACTCCTCTGACTACTCCATAGCACAGGTGGGATGCAGACAGTGTTGTGAGACAGAACGCATACTTTCAGATGCATGGTTATGGTCTTATAAATATGTTACAGGCTTTAGATGCATGTGTAGATAATGGATACCAGTTTGGTTGTCTATACTGCTTATGTGTCTTAAGGCAAGACACTGAATCCAAACCTGCTCCCTGTTCACTTGGTCCTGATCTTTGACCTCCCTGGAGGGGGATGACTTAAAGGAGAATTTACTTACCGGGGTCTCTCAAGTATCAGTTTATCTTTACAAACACAAAGCTTTTAGCAAATGTTTGTTTGCTTAGAAGGAAGGAAAAACTGCAAGAAAAATGGTAAAAATATCCTTTTTCTGTTTTGATTTAGTTCAGTAGTTTATATAAAACTGAAAAGGAATACATCCTCATTTCATATCAGTACATTTTAGAAATGTAAATATTTGTTACTTAACAGAATAATACTCTTTAACATTTCATGCTGCTCTGGCTGTTTGTTTTGTTTCCCAATTCAGATTGACATTCAGTAAAAACAGCTCATAGTTCCCAATTTATTGCTTTGTTTACAGTATACAGAAAAACATCACAGCATTTATAAATGAAAAATGCCAAATACTCTCTGTTTTTAGATTCTCAAATTTGCTGCTTTAGTCTGTTTTATATAATAATAAGAAGTTAAATGTGTTTAGGTTCTGCATTGTTGCACAAACCAAACAATTTGAAAATGTCACCATGGGCTCTATGAAACTTTGATGGGACATATTTCACTATTTTTATATATTATTATATATGTATGACTTTTAATAGACTAAACAAATTGATTTGAATTAAATTGAATTGATTACATGTTAAATGTAAAATGAAAATAATCATCATTTGTGAGTAAAATTACAACTAAAAGAAAACTATTAAATGAATTTCCTGCGGAAAATGCGTGTGAATGCTGACAGCTGAAATAAATAGCAACGCATCGCTGAAAATGCTACAAATTTTGTCTCTGTCTTACGCATTGTGTCACTTTGTTTGTTTATCTCTGAGCCCATGGGCATCTTGCATAACTTCTCTATCAGTGAGCCTTCTCTTTCCTCAACTTTCTCTTTTTCCAGTCACGTTCTTGATATCCTTTCTGTTCTCTGTCCGTCTTACTCTTTTCTCTAATTATGTGAATGTTTCTCTGATTCCTCTTTATGTCTTTGATTGGCAGTTCTCCTACCTAGAGAAGCTGCTATTGGTCCACGGGGCGTGGAGCTACAACCGTGTCACCAAGTGCATCCTCTACTGTTTCTATAAGAATGTGGTCCTCTATATAATAGAGGTACGTGCCTCACCATCTCTGTTTCACTCACTCACACACACACACACACACACACAGACACAGTTACATTAACAGAGACGTTTTGCAGCTGTTTGTCGACATGGCTGACAATGATGGACGAGGTGCCCTTCTGGTGTCTGCTTTCTGTCTCTATTGCACACACACACACACACATGCATAGAAAAAGAGTGAAGTGTGTTTAGATCAGCAGTGATGAGACCTTGGCTCCGAGGGTTCGACAGTTTTGTGTGTGTGTGTGTGTGTGTGTGTGTGTGTGTGTGTGTGTGTGTGTGTGTGTGTGTGTGTGTGTGTGTGTGTGTGTGTGTGTGTGTGTGTGTGTGTGTGTGTGTGTGTGTGTGTGTGTGTGTGTGTGTGTGTGTGTGTGTGTGTGTGTGTGTGTGTGTGTGTGTGTGTGTGTGTGTGTGTGTGTGTGTGTGTGTGTGTGTGTGTGTGTGTGTGTGTGTGAGATGAGGGGGCACACTGCAGCCCTGGCCTGCCTGTTATGAGGGGTATTTGTCAGCTGTGCTCCACCTCCCCCCCTCGCCCCTCAACCCTCACCCCTCACCCCTCACCCTCTGTCTGACATTAAGAATGCCAGCAGGTGCAGGTCCTCATGAGAGCCACCGCCTGTAGCCTACTGTCCTGCTCACACCACCGCTCTGTCCCTGTGTGTGTGTGTGTGTGTGTGTGTGTAAGTGTGACTTTCCATGATTATCTCACATGATTGGCTTCCTGCAGAGCACTCTAGGCCAAAGGTTAGAGACTGTCTCTGTCCACTTAGTGGAGACAGAATAAGGGGGATGGGTGTGTGTGTGTGTGTGTGTGTGTGTGTGTGTGTGTGTGTGTGTGTGTGTGTGTGTGTGTGTGTGTGTGTGTGTGTGTGTGTGTGTGTGTGTGTGTGTGTGTGTGTGTGTGTGTGTGTGTGTGTGTGTGTGTGTGTGTGTGTGTGTGTGTGTCTGACCTCACCCCTAGGCTGTTTGCTCCACTGTATGCTCCAGGAATGCTACAACACCCACCAGCGGCCCCAAACATTTTCTCTATCTGCCCTAAGATCAGATTGTGTCTGCTCTTTGTGTGTGTGATGGAGGTTTACCCCAGGCCAGTCACATTTAGACACTGTGTTTTGGTAAATTAACTTCCATAAAGTCTGAAAGTGGTTTTAGCGCCAGCCACAACCTGAGTTTGGAATGCATCCTGAGTGCCAACAAGCACAGAGCTACAGGAAGTGTAACGACTCTACTAGCACATTTCATATCTAAAAATCAATATACGCTTCGGAATAATCACTGTAGATAAATGATACCACTATCTCTTCTCTGCCTCTTTCTTTCACCAGCTAAATGTCATAAGCTTTTGAACTTATGACCACATTTTATTTGATCAGAGATTTTTTTTGTTACTTTTTATTCAAGGGGGTGAACATGTTGGAAATGAGTTTCCCGTTAGTCTCACAGATGCATGAAGATTATCGGAAAGCTTTTGCTCAGAGGCTCTTTCACATCATAAAGTCTTAAGTTTTGTAAACTGAGGTAACCTTTCATTGAGATCCATTAATCTTAACTTATGAACAAAACTTCTTTCCTGAAAGTGACTACAAGTGACTGTTACCGTTCGAGCTTAAGTTTATTTAAGTCGTGTGTCCGTATCAATTGTGAGCACCGGCTAAAATTTGGCCATCACTCCCTGCTGCTTCGACTATCAGTACCTCCCTAAGGCAGCTTTACCCTCCGTTATTGTTCCTCTCATCCCCTCTCATCCCTCTCTTTGTGTTCCAGCTCTGGTTTGCCTTTGTGAACGGGTTCTCTGGCCAGATCCTGTTTGAGCGCTGGTGTATAGGCCTCTACAACGTGGTGAGTATCCGCCCCCGCTCCCTCTCCAACTGTCTCACATTTTTCCATTTCTCCACTCTCTCCCTCCCTCAATCTTGTCGCCCCTCCCTGTTTTCCTGGATGTCAAGTGCTGTCTCTCGCTCTCTACCTATCTGTCAATCAATCTCACTCTACTTTGTGTTGTTATCACCGCTTTTCTCTGCATGCCAGAGACGTTTGTATGCATGTCTGTGTGAGAGAGAGTGTTTTTCTGTGTTTTGGTGACTGCTGTGAGTGCTTTAACGTCTGGCTGCTGATGCCTTCAGGCTCCCCGTTTTCAAAAAGTTATGGATTTTCCTTTTATTGCCGTCAGTCTATGACAGTAAAAGCATACGTGTTTATGTATGCACAGTGTTCTGGGGGGTTTTAATTGCTGTGTGTGTGTGTGTACATGTGTGTTCCAGATATTTACTGCACTGCCTCCGTTCACTCTGGGGATAGTTGACCGGCCGTGCAGCCAGCAGAACATGCTCCGGTTCCCGCAGCTCTACCGAATCACCCAGAATGCAGAAGGCTTCAACACAAAGGTACATGCCCACACATACAAACCACGTGTTGCATCTAAACTTAAAGCTCTGTATTTGACTTGTAATGCCTTGTCTGTTGGATTGACGAGTGATGCCTGCTGTTTGTTTGGTGCGCCAGCAAGTAAATAAGAGTGGCATGGAGACTTGGATATTTCCATGGCAACCCTAATGAGATTCATAGAGCCAGAATAAGGAAGTCTTTCATTTTAGAGGGTACAGCAGCAACCCAACCTACTGTATGTGTACAAGTGTGCGTAAATGTGTGTGTACAGGAGGGCACTTTTGATGGCAAGAACACAGTAAAAGTTGTGTGTTACTGTGAGGAATTGCTGTTTTTGTATGTTTTTATGAGTGTGGGGGCATATATGTGTGCTTTGGCATTAGTTTGCACTGACTTGTTTCCACTCTTTTCTCTCTGCTTCTCTTCTTCTCAGGTGTTTTGGGGCCACTGTATCAACGCACTGATTCACTCAATTATTCTCTTTTGGTTTCCGCTCAAAATGTTAGAGCACGGTGAGTGACTCGCCTGAGTAACTCCTCCACATTCAGCTAATTCTGGTGGTTAAGACTTTGTCATGAGGCATCGGTGTGTTTGTGTGTGTTCTCCACAGACTCTCCTTTCAGTAACGGTCAGGGAAATGACTACCTGTTTGTTGGAAATATGGTTTACACAGTAAGCATATTACTTTTATTTTCGACGTGTGTGTGTGTGGCTTTTTTTTTTTTGTCATGTTTTTATTTCTGTGCCTTTTGGCATTTAGTTATGTGCATTTTTTGAATATGCACAGTATTTGTGTACACACCATTACTGTGTTGCTTCCTCAGAGCCAGTCAATCTAGTCTCGTCTAGCCAGGCTGTCTCCTCCCAGCACTCATCCGTCTCCTCTCTGTTCACTTCTCCATCTCACATTCCCACTATCATTTTACTCCCCACAGTCACAAGTGAATATCAGTGTTTATTTGTTGTGTTGCATGTGTGGGTGTGTGTAGACTTACAGTGGGGGTCCTGGGTGTTTTTTAACAGACATTGCTGAGTTTACTATATAACATTAATGTTTATTATCTCCACAGTTGCCAGTGAACTAATCCTGTTTCTCTGTGTTTTTTTTAATTTATTTGCCCGCCCGCTCCCCTGTGTGTGTGTAGTATGTGGTAGTTACAGTATGTCTCAAAGCTGGAATGGAGACCACCGCTTGGACCAGGGTAGGAACATTAACACACTCTAATACTCCACACCACATGTACTGTACTTTACTCAACCGTTGATAAATAAAGAGGGGGGGGGGTTTCATATTCATGAGGTTTTCATATAACCTGGTATAAATGCTTCATAGTCAGGGACTCCATGGGAAAAGATGTGGTGTACCTTGATCTTGTGGCGAAGGTTTGAGGTTTCTCAAACTGCAGTCGCTTGCACCTCTTCAGCCAACCAGTTCACTTGTAACTGATTTATTTAATTTTTTTTCCATAGCTCCCAATATTTTAAACTAATCCACTGAGAAAGGACCCTGAAAAATGTTTAAATGTTGATTAAATTAATGAAATGAAAGAAGCTGAAAAGAATGAATAGACGTCATTACTGTTCAGACAAAGGAGGAAAACAGGGAGATTACCATCTGTTAGAAGAATAGTAAATACAGAAATAGAGGAGCGAAACAGATTTAATTTAAGATAGTTAACTTGGAGACCAGATGTCTTCATTCCTTTCTAAGAATGTTAAATTCAAGTCATGAGAAATGTATTTTTCACTCAATATATGGCTAGTGTCAGAAATTGAAATGTATATAGGCTATTAATACGAATTTCAGGCTCCCCATTTACACAGTGGAGGACGCGGGCAGCATAATGTCACGGTTCCTTATTCAGTATGTTAACATTGTTACTATTGAGAATTTAATAAAAACAGCCTGCTTACTTGTTAAGGTAAATTTCGTAGTATTAGTAAAAAGGTCCTCATGTTTCCAGCCTTAACTTTTATTACTGCGTGCTACAATGTCGTTCAGCTCTGACTGCTGCATAAAATTCTAGGATGAAATGGCACCCGCCAGTAATAATAACACTAAAACCCAGACTACACAAAGTTGGCTCGTGCACTTATTGAGAAATGACCTGTGTCCCCAACTATCAACAGCCAGTACGAGTAAGAGCAATAAGACCTCACTCACCCTGGTAATGTTAACATTTATGAAAAGCCTGCTGTTTACCATCAAAATCTGCCGGACAATAAATACATACCAGATGTCTTCTGATAAGAAAAAGAACTTCTAATATTAGATGGCTGCAGTGCATGCAGGCAGAACTTAAACAGCCATTCATGAACTTTGTCTCAGTAAAATGCAAAATGATTATTTTGACAAGTAAATATTTTAAGAATAAATAAACAAAACTAAGATTTTGAGCGTTAAATTTTAGTTTGTGCTGGTGCAATGTAATCAGAGTTGGACGTACAGTTTAAGACAACAGCAGCTCAGACAATGATGACGACGTGATTTTGGCTACTGTTGGAGAAAAAGAGAGAGATTGGCAGGATGGACAGAAGGGCGCTGACACCTTTGTCCATTCAGCTGTCCACACAACAGCCTGACAGTAATGAAGCAGGGTCCCACTGGAATTCACACAGTGTCCCCTTACAGCACATCACAGAGAGAGGGACGAAGACAGGCGAAGGAGGGAGGGAAAGGTTGTCTATATTCGGATGAGCTGTATGTAAACTATTTGACCTGACTCTGTCTCTCTTTTTTGTCTCTTAATCGCCATCCTCCCATGAACTCCTACTCTCTGGCTCACTGCTTTATCTTCACCCTCCTCCTTCTTCCTCCTTCTTTCTCTCCCTGACTGTTGTAGTTTTCCCACCTGGCAGTATGGGGAAGCATGATTCTCTGGATGCTCTTCTTCGCTGTCTACTCCGCCATCTGGCCCTCCATCCCCATCGCCCCCGACATGCTGGGCCAGGCAAGTCACCTCTCTGTAAACATGTGTCAGTCATTTCGGTAACAGGGGGTAAAGGAGGTTAAAATAGCCCTTCCTCCTACATCTCTTTTCTGCAACCTCCATCACCTGCCCCTCCCTTCTTGGTTGCCAATACATGGCGCCTATGAGACTCACCTCTTGGGTGTTCCACGTCGGCACTGCTGGAGCCCCAGGGGGAGATTTATGCCCCGGCAGCCCCTCTCACCAGGCTCCCCGCACCTGCTGCGTGTCACCCGAGCCCCGGTCTTTTACTGCCCTCTGTGGAGGTGTTGACTCAAGAGGGTGGGCTGCTGCCAGTGGTGATTAGGGTCCAGTGGGGGTGAGGAGAGTGTACGTGGGGACCCCTTGATTGAGAGACTCATTTTAGAGTTTAGGGATAAAGAGAGGGTTGAGCTGAGGTGCCCCACTGAGTGGGTAGAGAGTCTCGAAAGGGGAAGGGAATAGGGCCGTCTCAACTCCCCTCAGCCCATTAATTCAATTTGTGTCAGAAATCAGGAATGCGGTCAAATATCTTTGCAGCTGCTCAGTCTAACTGGGGAATGGTCAGAGACACTCAACGGGCTCCCCCATCCCACCATCATCCCCCCCTAACTACCCTATTACCTCTCTTATTTCCCCTGCTCCCTCTATCTATATTTCCATCTGTCCATGGGGGACAGGGGATGGAAAAGAGTTGTAGAGTCTTGCTCAGAATAACTGTGTGCGAGTTTGTGAAATTAATGCATGTGTGTCCAGCTATGTGTGATTTGTGTCGATGATAGAGTGGTGGAGAGACCCGCAGTCTGTTTTTATGATTATAACAAAGCAGAGAAAATCATTTAGCATGCCTCTATACTGACAGTGTATAAAGACCATGTGATATAATCCGTGTCCAGTGTTGTAAAAATGAACTGTGTGCATCTGCATGTAGATGTTTGTCACACAGAGACAGATGTAGTGGATGTGTGAGTCCATTTGGATTGTCTGTGCTGTGGTTGTGATTCCAGCTGCTGGAGAGGATGTTTCCTAATGGTTTTCCAATTAAATCTCCTTGTTGCCTCTTCCTTTGGGAATGAGATTGTCTCTATATCTCTGGATCCAAACACAGGACATAGGAAACCCATGATACGGGCAATAAAATTGAAATTAGGGACGTCACGGTGCATGAAGGTGTTTGTGACTATTGACTTAAAAGTTCACGCTTAAAGTCTAAGCCTCAGGCTTGTGAAACACCAAAGATAACCAAAGGGGAGACGGTGAGTAATAAAGGCAAAAATTGAGGGATTTAAAGTAACAGGCGAGGACAAGCAACAGTAGATACAGCCACAAAATGACAGGAAGTTGTGAAAGAGTGAGATTGGAGGGAACCAAGGGAGAAAGAGATGTGTGGGAGTAAGACGCAAAGCAGACAGACAGACAACAGACAGGCAGACAGACAGACAGACAGTGGTTAGGTTACAGACGTTGGTTAGATGCATGATTAATCCCTGGAGACAAACTGAGGATAAGGGTCATAGGTCAGTGAGCCAAGCTGCAGAGACAGGTAGGGGGGATCGGTGGTTAGTCACTAACATTTTCATCTTTTATCATCATAGGAACATTGTATTTCAGTTATGGGAATACTGTGTTAAATCCAGTTTGTGGTTTAGATACGGGTTGTGAGAAAGCTCTTAAATATGTTTGGCTAACATTAGGGATTTTCAACTTTGGCCAGCTCAGATTTTTTTTAATGCTGTGTATGGCTCTGTGTGCCTTGTCTCAAATTTCCCTCTGCCTTCACCATATGTGCTTCTGTGCTCACTGCAGAGAAAAGTGACTTAATACTCAATCTGAATTAATATACTAGTAAAATAAATGGAGCCTGTGTGTTGTCATTTTAGGCTGGCAGTGTGATGCAGTGCTGGCACTTCTGGCTGGGCCTGGTCCTGGTGCCTACTGCGTGTTTACTCAAAGACTTTGCTTGGACCGCGTAAGTAAAACACATTTAATATAAATACATGGGAAATCCATACAGACACTATTTAACTTAAGCAATGCGTTTACATAACCCATATTGAGCCTGTGTCAACACTTACGCACACTTTACATTATGAATCACACGTGTCTGTGAACTTAAACACTCAGACTTTCCTTTATGTGTCTGATGAGCTTATCCCTGCTTTGCAGCACACGTCGCACTGTGAGGAAGTCTCTTCTGGAGGAGGTGCAGGAGTTGGAGGCGCGAGCCATCGACCCAGGGGCAGCTGTTTTAAGGGATGCCAGTGGACGCAGGTATGTACAATACACTGCAAAGCATCATAGGTCCGCTGAATGCTTTGTTACAGGATGATTTTATAGGTTCACTCTAGTCGCACTACTCCTACAGTTAGTAAAGACACAATCTTCATTTATATGATCATGTTTCTGTATGTGTGAACATTGACATGTCTGACTCCCCGGTGGCACCTACCACAGGGCCGAAGCCAAGGCTGAGGTCCCGTAGAGGCAGAGCTGTCACGTGCCCACAGAGGTAGTTACTGGGTTTGACCTGTCCCACTGTGTGAACTGTGACCTTAAATGACCTGCAAGCTGATTTGGAGTGACCTTTACTTGTTTGCCTTTTAACTGAGCTCACGTATCTCCATCTCTCCCTTATTAGACATTCCCCCTTTTTTTTTTTTCCAATCATTTTTACATGCTATTTTTCTTTTCCTGTGTCCATAAATTTCTCCATTTTCTCCATCTTTGGAATCCCTCATAGATGGATCAATTTGAGCTGCTGCACAGACCTGGTGTGTTTTACTGTAGTTTGTAGTTTCATTCACTGTGAATTAGTCTCGCGTGTGTGGTGGATGTCACAGTAGTTGTGTTAGAAATGATCGCATTGTTTAGTTTTGAGATGTATGGATACTATATGTAGTTACAATTGTAGAGGTTTGAACATTTACCAGCAGTGGTGGGAAGCTTTTTTTTTTTACTTTTTAAGTACTTGTACTTTAATGATATGTATTTTATGGCCCACATTTCAGAGGGTACTTTTACACTTTTTACTCTTGCACATTTATTTGACAGATTGAATTACTTTGTAGGTTCAGATTTCAGATACAAAACATTTACAACAAATAAAATGTGATACTTTCATACATTAAATTACTCAAAAGCAAATAAAGTACTTCAAATTAGACCCACCTCGACCAGTTACTACATTAAAAAGTTGCTTATCAGTTGTAATAATCTCATAATACAATTTATTTATAAGAATTAAACACACTGAATTCTACGTTTTGTTTTTTAATTTTGATACTTTATGTATAATTTGGTGACTAAACTTCTTACTTTTAATTAAGTACAAATGTAGTATTTACTTGTAACAAAGTGTTTTTTCACTATGGAGTTGTATGATGCTCTATCGTGCCTTAAAAAATAGATTTGAGTCAGTTATCATGACAAGCTTTTTTAGAGCAGAAGTCTGAGGTATGTTTTCAGGTTGGAAAGGGAAGGTTGAATAACCACACCGCTCCTCCTGAACCCTACACAGGGCCCCGTCCTGGACTCACCCTGCATATAAAACCAGGGAAGCAGGACTGAATCCTTGAGTCTTCTCCATTTGGAATAACAGGAGTAAAGTAGGGGTGGGCATAGAGGCAATGGAGCAAAATGGAAAAGAGCACATCTGTGTTTGTAGTTCCTGGGGAGGTCCTGGGCTAGGCATGGGAAAGGGGTGGAAAGGTAGAGTACAGGAGAGTCTCGAGGGGAGAGTTCAAACGAAGCACAGCGTTGGGCCTTTCTGAATCCAGAAGGAGGCCAGAAAGAAACATCACAGCAAGGGAAAGAACAAGTTAAGTCGTATTGATCCGCCAGCTTTTCATTTATTTGTCAAGCCACCATTTGGTCTTTTATCATTCGCTCAGCACTGTCATCTATCTAACAGACATCATTTTCTTTGGCCAAAGACTCCTTGAGGAAACTTCAGAGACCCTGATTTTTTTTCCCTTTTTTTGACAAACACTTCAGTGAAGGTTCCCAACAGTCACATACAGTAATTTCAAAATTTCCTAACTGCTTGCTCCAAAATTCTGTCCTTGAGGAGGCTGGCGGTGGTCCATAACTACGCTGTTGATCATCATATCAAAACCACTGAGCAAGCACCATGGAAACCCCACTTGCGTGAATTTAATGCTTCATTGGCAGATAAATGCAGAAAATGTATTCTGTCAAATAAAATTGCTAGTGTAATACTTTACACTCCACACCTGTGGCTTTAATAGCTGCAGTGAAGGTGATGAGACTGGAGAGACCGATATGAACTGAATAAGTATGTGTGCATGCGTGCATTTGTGTGCAATATCTGGAAAGGCCTTAGTTATTTTTGGTCACGGGTGGAGAGGAGCCGTGACGGCGTGTGGTCTCAGAACAGAGGATCCAGTCTTCTTCTTGGAAAGGGGGAGAAGAGAGGAGAGGAGCAGAGAGTGGGAGGGTGGTGAGGAATAGTTTACTGTGGATGTCCTCTTACCCTGCGGGCAGTTTATGACTTTCTGTTGGGTTAAATTGAATGTCAGAAGCACTCAAATCTACCTCCTACCTACTTTTCGGGTCTTAAAACCGCTCAATTATCAATTGATAAGTTTTGATCCCTGAAGCAGAAATGTACTTTTGGCTCGTATCCTTCGGCGTCATTTGAAAGTTGAAGGACTGCCACAAAAGTTGTCAAACCTCCCACTGGTTGCAGTTGAAAGCATAAAGGAAGAAAAAGCACCAAGCATTCTGATTTTAAAAATATTTCACAGTAGCTTGTAATGTAGTGCAAGTAGTGAACATTCTCCCTTTAATTACCTACCGTATAACTGAGTGTTTATGTGGCGCCACTCTGGAGTAACTGTTCTTCCTTTCCTTTCTCTGCAGTCTAAACGAACGAGCCCATCTGCTGACAAGAGTCTTTAGGAAAACGCCTTCAAGTGTAGGACGCTCAAACTCGGTGCAGCAGACTGTGTCACGTGAGTATATTTATCCAAACGTACATATAATATCCAAGTCAACATAAACCTTAACGCTACAGTGTCTTGGGTAGGACTTGAAGTTGTGTTGTGCTGATTTCCGGCCATAATTAAGTTAAAACTTTATTGATCCCCCTAGTATTCTTTAAAAGTGATAAAATGTCGACCATTCTCAGTTGCTTCAATAACATCTGAGTTGAGAACAGAATTGTGTTTCACTTACTGACTCACTCTTATTACATTAATACATATTTTTCCATTATGAACTAAATATACAGAAGAGGAGAGCAACACGTTTAACATATTTGTTAAAACAAACATGAAGTGATTTGAACCAGTAAGCAACTCTATTCTTTTTTTCCACTCATGAAGCTCAGAAACAACTGATAAAAGAGGACCTGGTTCCCAATATTTGCACAATATTTGCACAATATTTGCCTAAGAACACACACGGTGAGACCAGCAAAGTAAACCCCTTATCACACAGTAGTTATGCAAAGCAACATGCCAGTCCTATAAATGCCATCTTTGTGAATCATTTTGCGGCAGCAGTTTGTGGTGGAAGTAAAAGCACAACTTCATACTGCAGCACAAACAACTCAAGTAGTAGTCTCAACAAAAACTGGAGTAAAGTAAATTGCACTTTTTGTTTTTCTGTTCAACCTTTGAGATTTGTCCCCTTCTCTCTCTCTCTCTGCAGATGGTTATGCCTTCTCTCAGGAGGAACACGGCGTGGTGTCGCAGTCCCAGGTAGTGCGCTCCTACGACACCACCCGCCAACGCCCCAGCCTCTAGCCCCACCCCTGATCAAGGCTTCGACTCACCGTAGCAACAGTTGTCAAAGGTGACAGCGGAGACAGACTTGTGTGACACCCTCACGCCGGGTGACCGACCCCTGCTGTGGCCTTACTGGAACTATGACCTGACCCCTGGTACGGGGGTGGGGGTCACGGTTAGGCGTGGAGGCCGTCACTGGCGCATGGAGGACTGACTTGAGAGAAGGGACCAGGCCGACTATACGGAATAAACATTCTTCAAACTCACACAAGCTGCACAGGCATGAGCAATCGTATCCACGCACAGACATGACAAGTCAAACTCAGAGACTGCTTCTCATATCTGTATACCCCACAGACTGGGTTTGGTTCATGTTAATGTGCGTTAGCGTGTGTGTGTGTGCGTGTGCGTGCATTCCAGTGCGTCTTTATCTGCCTGTGCATGTGTGTCTGCACGCATTGGCGCTCCTGTGTTTGTGTGCATGTGTGTGTCAGTCCGCGCGTGTTTGTGTGTGTGTATGTTAGCTTCCATGGTTCCGTCACATCTCCCTCTTGCGAGGTGGGTTTAGCTAGTCTGTTATCACACGCCAACATCGGAGGGGAGGGGGACGTCAAAATAAACACGTACGCACACACACACACACACACATACACACACATACACACACAAAGGCGCAGATGAATTCCTTAGAAAGGGAGGGAGGACAGCGTAGACCGAGGACAGCGTAGACCGAGGACCACCGGAGCCCTGCACCCCCAGCTTCAGACCCTCGTTCCATCGCAGCATGAAGCCTCACTGCAAAACACCAAAGTGATGTCACTGAGGCAAGACGCTCGCCCTAAACTGGACCACCACCCTGCAACCCCCCCCTTTCCCATCATTTTTTCCCTCCCTCATATCTCTCCATCTCACAGCCTCCTCGTCTCACCTCCTCTGCGGCACAAAATTCCACTTATTGTTTTTCTTCTTGTTTTTAATTCTGACTGCTCCTGTGATTCCTGATGCCGCCCATCTAGCATCATCAGCTGACATAGAAGCAGCAGCAACAGCAGCAGCAGCCTGGCATTAGAGCTTCCTCCTTCAGTTCCGTTGGACTCACACTCTCTGCTGGACTGTTTTTTTTCTTTTTCATTTTTATTAAAGTGAACATGTGTATGTGTTTATAATTTCTTTTTTTTCCCATTAATGCCTGTTTTTGTACTCATTTATGGAGAAATGTCTTAGAGGGAATATTTTACTTGAACTAGTGCTAATAGGTGTCCATACAGAAGGGATTTGATTGAGACACTCGCGTGGATCATGTGTTTTTCTGGCTCTGGGATTTGTCTGAATGTAGAGTCTATTGTCTGTGTGCTTCCTGTTGAGGACACTCTGGTTCAGGAATGCAAGACTGAAGGGTCGGGGAGGGAGGGAGGGAGGGAGTGGGTGGGGGGGTGTCCATCCGAGTCCTAATCATTAAATCTAATCAATCCATGGCCTGACTAAATGTCTCTGTCTCCTGACTGTACTCTACTCATGCACTATTTTCTGAATAATGTGAAAGGAGTGGGGGGAGTTTTGTGCCGAAAATAGAAAAAAAAAGATCAAAAAGGGATGATTTGTACATGAGGATACTTATAGTTTCATATATTAAGAGAATCAAAACTCTCCCACGCTCCCTCTCTGAGCTCAGGAGAGATGGTGTAGACAGACCATTACCAGATTAATATACCCCCACCCAAACCCCCTGTCCCTGGACACTGGACTCCAACTGGAGATCCCTTTCCCACCCACCTTCCTGGACGTGTCCCAGGCCAAACCCATCTACAGCTGCTCCAGTATGGAGAATCCATCGGACTAGCTGGAGCCAGAGAGCCATTTACGTTTCTCAGCTCATCCCCGGTGACTCCCCGATGGCCCGCTCAGCTTTCCACATTAACCCCAGTTTCTGGAGAAGCCTGCCAACACTGCACCTCCACAGGCTTAAAGACGTCGTCATAGTTTTAAACTGTCAACTGTTGCGGTTTATTGTTTCGGGTGATATGACAGGTTTTCGTTCTGTCCACTGTGGGTGGTAGAGCTGTCTGAGTGTGTGCGTGAAAGAAGTGTTTCTAATAGCTTAACTATGTGTGTCTTTAAAAGGGGATTAAGAATTTGAGACCCTTCTTTGTGTAAACTTGTTCACCACACAACTTTGTTTTTTTGTGAACCAAGCCTCGTCTCCAAGCATGTATATATGTAAATATCACTCACCTGGAGTAGCCATGGCAACAAAAAACCTCCCTTCTTTTAAAAGCATAAAACGTGTATATTTACAACAGAAGAAGGTAAAAGGAGTTCTCAAAACACTGCTTTCTGTTTTAAAAGTTGTTTATTTTCTCAAATTCATATGAAAAATATCACTCCTGCATCATCAAATCACTGTATTTAACAGGGAGCAAACACATTGGACCTCAGTGAATCCACCATTTTACAGATGTTCTTATTTTATCGCACACAAGCTGCCTACTGTATCTAACAGACACTGTGCTCCAAGTACAGATGAGGTACACAGACTTACCAGTTTCAGCACTATGGGACATCTCGGGCTGCATGCTCAGTGGAGCAGCACATTCCTGAAGTTGCATGTTACTGAGTTACCAGTCATGTTACAGACCCAGCTGCACAATAGTACACAGAAAGGCTGAGAAAACTTTTTTCTCTTTTCTTTCAGATGAACAACCAGTAACTGGCATTTCTTTACCTTTCTTATGTGGAAAATAGTGACTCAAAGCTGCCCTGGAGCTGCCCGTGCCCTCAGCTAATGCACTGAACTGTGGGAGTGTTAAATACACACACACACACCTCTCACAGGAGAGAAGTGAAGGGGGCATTTGGCAGAGTTTTCGCTGTATAATTAACTCTAATCTTCAGAGGATTGCTTCTCACTCCCTCTCTGTCACACACTCACACTTCTTAGGTACATTAACTGCCAGCCTTGCATGAATATTTTCATTTTTGGGTCTGAGTGTGTTTCCGCTCAGGGCAGTTGGGGCAGTTTTTTTTTGTTTTTTGGTGTGTGTGGGGGGGGGGGGGGGGGGGGGGGGTTCTTTTTGGGTGGTGGGAGAGGGGTTATAAAGTAGGGTGGAGTGTCACAGTCTGTGTCCTGTGTTCACTTCATTAGAGTTTAAATGGTCTACAGGGAAATTGCAACTGCCTTTCACATCACACCACCTGCATTTCCCATTACACGCAGTTAACTCACAGTTACTCATACGACCACATCCCTCCACACTTCACACACATACAGTACAAACATCTTTTCACATGCTCCGTTTCCCCATACTTTAAACGCAAACAAGCATATCTGTATTGTATACCATTCACAATCATTCACAAGTGCAGATGTGCACATGGCATAAACACAGCATGTGGTCATAATTCTTTTTTGCTTGAATATCCACTTTACATACAGTTCACTGCTATAAATCACCCAGTCATCACTCATTCCAGCACACATAAACCTACAAATCTTTTTTCTCTCTCTCACATACACATACATGCAAACACAAACACATGCAGTCTTTATTTGAGCTGCAGGCTGCACTGAGCTGTACATTATTACCCATCTGGGCTATGTAACCCACCATTATGCAGTTGTTTATGCATCCATCTTATCCCATCGTAGGCTGAGCTTAGCTCATTCTAACTTGCCAGGAGATCATATGACACACTAAACAGACACACACCACCCACAATAGCAGAGCAGGCCCTGCTGCCAGCAACGGCTTTATGAGTCGTTCATGTGAGTCTGACTATTGGCTTTCTTTTTCCACACTGGCAATGTCCTCTAAAGGTCTCAGGCGCAGCCCGCACAGGTTAAACTTCACAAGTTAGTCTTCACAACAAAGTGGCAGAGTGGTCTGCAGGTTGGCCCCTCATCACACAGTCACTGGAGGGTATTTCTGATCACTGGTGATACTGGACCCACCGGTGGGAGGAGGACAGGGGGACTGCAGGGGCCTGTATCCTCCTTGAGTGGGGTCCAGGAAGGCTGCAGCAGGGCCCACAGGGTGGGCATAGCCAATGTATTGTGGGTGTAGGAACTGTCCCTGATGAGGCATGATTTGGGTGGCCTGCTGGCAGTTGAGTACAGAGAAGTTGGTGGGCATGTTGACGAAGACGCTGGCGTCGGGGGGCAGGCAGCACGAGGCCTGTGCCCGCATGAGAGCAGGAGGTGCAGGGCGAGAGGCAGCAGGCGGGGCAGAGGAGCTGGAGGAGGTAGCTGTGCTGGATTGGCGGGAGGATGAGCCTCTGGAGGTGCCCGCACTGGACATCATGGGAATGGTTTCCAGGAGGCGCCCGCCACTGGCACCACCCCCTGATGCTCCTGCTGATGACAGCTCCTGCTTGGGTCGGAGGCAGCGGCAGCAGCACACAGCAACCACAGAACCCACCACGATGAAAGCCACAAACACTGAGCCCACGATCAGAAATGGCACATAGATGGGCACTATGAAGAAAGAAAAGGAAAACACGTTCACTTTAAATAGCAGCTCACAGAAATGAGTTTGTGGCAAAATATTGACTTCTAAGTAAACATTTAACTTCAAAGAAACACCGGCACGCACTCAGATGTCCTGCTTCTCTGAACTCCTACATGTGAGTGGATATTGGGTAAGACAGTGAAACAAAAGACTGTGCAGAGAGGAGTGTTTGGACTAGAGTAGAAGCATGAAAGGTACACTGGGATTGGGTCCCCAGGGAGCCTCAGGCTCTCATTAGCAGTTATTAACTTTGTTTTGATCTGTTTTAATCCACAGCACCCTACTGTGTCTACAACCTCCTCGACCCTGCACCCCTGTGTGTGTGTGTGTGTGTGTGTGTGTGTGTGTGTGTGTGTGTGTGTGTGTGTGTGTGTGTGTGTGTGCGTGTGTGTGTGTGTGTGTGTGTGTGTGTCTGTGCTTGCGTGCTTGCGTGCTTGCGTGCTTGCGTGCTTGCATGGGTGACATTCTTAAGCTAGGCTGCCAGCAGATATTTGTGACCCTTCTTTTTTCCGGCTATTTATGACCAGCCCTTTGAAAATAAGTTACTCAAGTTGAACTGCAGAACTTGGCTTCTGCTTAAAGAAGGGTATTAAGGTTGACTGATTTAATGTAGCTGAATGGGAGGTTATTCAGCCCTTTAAATCAAAGGATTGAGCCCATTCCTTCTCACTGACCTTTTCTTTATATTTAAAACAGCAAATCAAAACAGCATACTCGCTACAATGGCCCTGGGTAAAACTTACAATCCTGCCAGTAAGACGATCATTCTGTGAAATCATGAGGATCTCAGTCCCAGTTGGATGTCTGTTAACTTGATAAATGATCAGGATAAGCTCCAACAACAACTTTGAAACATGATCAACAATAACTTTCTTATAAAAAGAATAATATTTTTTTTTGCTCTAACTGCACTAATAGCGAAGGCACAAACTAGCAGACACTGTTGGCACAAATGGGGCGAGATGGCGAGATGAGGTCACTGCCGAGGTGTTTTCCTCAAACGTTTCATTCCCATGCTCACTCACACAGACACCTTGCAAACACAATGACGGCCATGTTACATTATAAGTGATTAGTTGTGTTTTATTGTTCCCACAGGGTGTAGTTATTTTCTGCTTTGAATGTGCCCATGTGTTATGAGGTGTAACTGTATGCCAACGAGAGAGAGGCAGCGTCTGGCTCCAGTTTCCTTTTGTCTCCGGGCTCTTTGAAATACATCCATAAGGCTTTGAGAAACGCTTCAAAATGCTCATCAAAAGTAGCCGAGGTATTAAAAGGATTACCTCTTTGAGACCTGCTAAAAAGCTGTAGGTCCAAGTGGCAAAAGGCACAGGCCACTGGCAAAAGAGGCCAATAGGGGGTGACATGAAACAAACTAGGACCTTGACCCATTTCCCTTTGACAAGAAGCAGTGTCAACTTCAGAGGTACCTCACAGCCACATACCCTCCAGTAAACAGGTTTTAACAGGAACTCTTTCTATAAGTGTGTTATGGCAACACACATGCAAGTAAAAAAGTGCAGAAATATCCCAGGGAGCCTTTCGCTGCCCTCTTTTCCTGCACTTATATGGCCTCCACCTCAACATCTCCGCTTCCACTCTGCTTTTCTGCAAGGCTGATGAGGATTAGTAATTGCGAAAACCTTCTTGTGTTACTTCATCCCTGCTTTCAATTCGGAGTCCAAAATGCTGTACTGTAAATCAGCAACGAAGGGGGAAAAAAAACACAGCTTAAAGTTCAGCAGAAGGCTGGAAGATGCACTACTACAAGTAATAGTGCATTCAAGCTCCAACTTAAGTACAGAAGTAAAGTTAACTGAGGGTATTAAATGTCATACATTATTTTATATTACATTATTAGGTTTTTACTGATACATTAATGAGTAAGCATCATTTTACCTCGCCCATTTTGTAGCTGGTCGAGTTAGTTAGAGTTATTTATATACTGCGATATAATAAGTTCAGTTCTTTCCCAACATAGGGACTGGGTCTTCTCCAACAAGTCACAAGATGAATCTGAGTGGTTGTGAATTGATTAATGGGGTAGCAAAGACTAATCTTTGTTTGTATGTGTTTAAGTTGGATAATTTTACCTCTTTGGGCCTTGAACAATTAATAACATGAAACCATCTGAGGGGAAATCCCATTTAGGTGGAACTGCTAACAACCAGGATATCTGAAACGTGAGGGGCTCCAGCCAGAAACAGATTTTTTTTTTTTTAAGCAGTCATGACAATGCTGGGAAACATCAGTGTAATATTGTATAGGCTGATAATATGTTTTTAATGTAGCATCTTAAGTAACGAGTCCCTGTCATTCATTACTTGATTGAGATAAATGACTAAAACACAGAGTATTTCCTTCTGAATGTAAGAAGGTGGAAGTATAATGTTACATAAAATGAAATACGTACCTCAAAATTGTACTTATACACAGCACTTGAGTAAATATACTTTCCACCCCCGTTCTCACTTTGGCAAATTCAGTACTTGACTGCCTACAATATATATATTTTTAAAAATCACTATTTCTTTCCTTCATGCTATGTGTGATTTTCTCAGCACAGAAATCCCTTTTTGGTGCACATGGGGGTTGAAACCCTCCTATTGTTCCTTGTCACTCTTCCACACCTGTTGCTGCAGTTGAGCTGTGGCAGCCATACTGCAGTAACAGCAGCCCCCTCTCCTAAGCTCTTGTTTTGGGCACAGTCTTTGTGGCTGGCTGGACTCTCCCTCGTCTCCTCCGAGTATCCCACGGGCATTCTCCTATTCCTAAATACCATATGTTCCTTCATGTTGAGCACATTAATAATTTCCTGCCTGTTATTCATTGACATCACAGTGTGTATCTTTACCGGATGATTAATAGGCTGCAAGCATATGAAAAATGAATAAAATGCACAAACAGAGCTGGGCCGAGCATTACAAAAACACACTTTCTTTCTTCTTAGAGGGGAAAAAAGGCTGCTTTTCTTTAAGTTATTTTGGCTGGAGGCCAATGAATGAAATGTATATACCACTTCCTGCAGTGATAAGGCATGATAGTCTTAGCAAATGACAGATTATAGTTCAGGTCCAAGAGAGGGCATAATATCCTCCAGGGAAACATGAAGTAAAGCCTGTGTTGCCTTTTTCGCTGATATTCAATATTTGCTCCATTTTTCCGGAGTGCACTTATCTACTTGTTCATCTTTTATTGAGGTTATGGTGCAGCTTCAAGAGGCTTTATGGTAGGTTAACATATGGGAATGTAAGCAGTGATGAAAGGGAAGAAAATGTGTGTATTGTCATCTAATCCACCAGATAAGTTGTAAAGTACTGGTTTTATGTTGTGCTGTGGTTTTGGTAATGATGCCTCTGTTAAATGCAGTTTATATGTGTGTGTATGGGTGTCTTGTTCAAAGCACGGCTGAGTGTGAATCCTTAGAAAGCCCACAGACACCAGAGAGACTGCAGCAGGGGAATAAAGGAGGATCTTGATGATGGGAAAGGGGATCCATGAGCCTGGAAGGAAATGATACATAACGCGATTTGTGTTTTTTATGAACAGAGCTGTCAGCGCCTTTTGGTGCGCCACTGTCCAAGATCCGGTCAAGTCCAAACTTGATCCCCGTGGGGACAGCGTGATCTGTGCCCGGCCCCTCTGCACTGTTACAGGCCAGAACAAACACAGCTATTTATAAAGTGCAGCACGGCACAGTTTGCCATTTGTGAGCGCAGTTAACTGTTTTTTTGGAGAAGTCTGCTGTCTCCTGTGCAGCTGTCGTTGCCAACCGGGACAGGCAGCAGATGAACCTCTTAACAGGGAGATACTGCGGGTCTGTTGGGTTTACGAGGGGAAACCGAACCTTGTAATAGGTCTGCACTTCAGAATATCAAATTTAAGACCTCCTGGGCATGCGCTTTGGGCATGGCGTCAACGCTGTGTTTGTGGTTTTTAAAATAATTTCAAATAAACTAACTTGGAATCTGAAGTGAGGGGAGACAGTGCTCTTAAACAACGTTTCAATTAGTTTTAGTACACTGTCTTTGACATACTTTTCAGTCTTTCTTTCACATAAATAACGCGGACTATAAAGGGGATTATAGGCATTTGCTGGAGAGCCACAATCTAATACAACCTGTCAACACATTCACACTAGCAGAATCACTGCATCACTTTTCAAATGTAGTTTTTAGACATTTTTCTTTTTTGTTTATGTTTCTTCCCCATTGTATTTTGCATTTGCATTCAATACATTTTGGATTTATTTGTTCCAAGCATGTTAGTACTATCCTTATCATTTGTGGTAGAAGTAGTTGCACCAGGGCTGGGTTAACATGTAAACTCAAAGAAATTACAGGCTCATACCTGCACCGGTGTCCTTGTTCCCCTTGGTCTCTGTCCCGGGCTCCTGAGCCTGCTGGTCGTTGTCGCAGCTCCCTTGGTCCAGCCGTGCGTCCGTGCTGGAGCAGCAGTAGCGCAGCTCGCACTTCCCACAGCAGATGATCGCGTCCACTGCATCGATCTTCTCCGGACACTGGAACCCCTCTCTCCAGGCGCCCTGGGAGTCGTGCCAGCCGTGACAATACTCCCCGCTAGCTTTCACGTCGATAATGACCAGGAGTAGAGTCACAATCACGGTGACGGACATAGGGAAACCTCCTCCCCACATCCTCAGCCAGGTGGCCCGCGGCCGCACGTTGGCGCAATGAGAGAGACAGAAAGGCTTTTCACTCCTGAGAGGGATGATACGGTGAAAGAGTGCGATAAAGGGAGCTAAGGGGGTGAAGTGAGAGGGCAAGAAACCACTTAGAAGCTGTCATTTGTTAGAGGAATCCCGTGCGTAATTCAGATCTCCAAAAATGCCTCCGCTGTGTCGCTGATTATCCTCTACTTGTACAAAACACTCACTTATACTATTGAAGGTAAAATGGTCACACAAATTATATAGTACTATATAGATTCCAGATGTAAACCGTCAGAACTGCGGGTTAAATCCAGTATGGAAAGATTAAATGATCTCCTTTGGCACTGCAGCGAGCTTGTTCATGTCTCCTCTTCAGCCTTCAAATGACTTTCCACAGGGATGCAGAGAAACCAACACATGTAGCCTGATCCATGGGCGCACAGCTGCAGTCTCTCCTGAGTCCTCTGACCGCCAGCCCCGTGCGCAAAGAAAACTTTTGTGGCGTCGTCCGCATTGTTGAGCGTCAAAAGTCAGTGAACCAGGTCTGGGCCAGTCTAGCCCGATTGAACTAAAGCGCGCAGAGTGTATCCTAATGCGCGTCACAGAGAGGGGCGTGTAAAAAAAGAAAAGAAGAAAAAAGTAGTCAGATGCAAATTTACCCCCCTCCCCATTACAGTAATCATCAGTGTCAGGACACAAGAATAACACGCACCTTCTAGTTAATGCTTTTTAATAAAGCACGAAACGCACAATAAAATGAGCAAGTTGTAACTTAATTCAGGACTTTTTTAGATAATACTCAACTACTTTTACATGTTTGAAACACCTGCTTTTCCCTCTATACCATCTTTTTAATCTGTATCTCCAGTTTACAGCAGTCTTTAGAAATGTTTTTGATTGGTGACACCAATTGTCAGTTATGGATGCATTTGCTGTCAATCAGATCACCTACACATCTGTCAACCACTACTTACATTTTGTTGGCAACCCACTCTATTTCCCACAAAATATCTCTTGCTGTATTGACACAGCTTCTCCTGTCATTCCATATCAGGGATTTGCTTTGCCCTCTCCAGTTGGAGCTTTGTGCTGAATACCTCCAGTTTTGTTCTGGTGAAGCAGTTTGGCTCTGCGTCTGAAAGCATTCCTCCTCTCAGCTCACTCACATCGGATCTGCATGTTGACATTGCCATCTAGTGGTGTTACCAGATGTTTGCAAAGGAGTAAACATCTGGCAGTCATCTCTGGATGCAGGATTGAATGGATGGATACATAATACATAATAGTAACTGCAGACCATAAAGCTCTGGTTAGGCCTGACATTCACATTACTTGTATTATTACCACTGCTGAAATGTAACTAAGAAGACCCATATTTACTTAAGTAGGCCTATAAATTACAGTTGTGAGATACTTGCACTTAATTTAATGTTAGGCTATTTTATACTACTATATTTCAGAGGCAAATAATCCACTACATTTTTTTTATAACTGCTATATTTATTTTCACATTTTATATAGATCTATAGAACATATGTGATCAGTTCACTGAAATAGGCCGATTATACACTGTTATGGATTGAACTGGCAGAGCATCAACTATAGCTAGACATTAAACATAAATTATCTGTTAATGTATCAACAATAATGATCAAATTATATGTTATATAGTAATACATGTTAATAATGTTAATACAGGTACACTTTGCTGATACTTCTGTTCTTTCTCATAAATACACATTTGAATCTTGGCCTTAAATTGCACACATGTATTTTTAAATTGTCTTATTGTTACTTTGACTTAAATAAAATATGTGAATATTTCTCACAACACAGCAGTGGTGAAGAATAAGACTTTAAATTATGTCCATGATGTTAGTTCATACTTCCACTCCACTACATTTCAGAGGGAAATATTGTACTTTCTACTTTACTACATTTATTTGACAGTTTTAGTTACTTTTAAGATCTGTCGCAATGGATAATATAACAAGCCGTTAAAATACAACACATTGTTGATGATGAAACCAGTGTTTTGTTTTTGCTTTTGACGTCTTACAAAAAGCAGTCAGGATGGGTTGAATGTGTTGAATATTGAGATTGGTGCATATATTAATGATGCGTGTCTTGTGGATATGGTTACTCAGCTGGAATTGATTGAAGGCCTCCCTGTGGAGACAAACATGCACTCAGTGTGGTTACTTTGATAACCTAAACTTAATGAGCTCACTGTGGTATGACCTTTGCCAAAATGATGGTGGATTACATGTAGTTAACTGTTGCTTGGTTGTGCAATAATATGATGTGTAATGTTTGTGTAGGTCACTCACCTTTGAGCCTCCCCTCCAGTGTGTTCAGGCTAAAAGAGTCCCCATGGCACCTGAGCACCAATTTAAAGGTTCCAGGAGATACCATGTGGTAATTGGTGTAGGGGTGTTAGTATACTTTAATCTGCTGTTCATGTTTTCTATGATTCTGTTGTAAAGTGTAACATAAATTCATATCAGGTTAACTTTTCAAGTGTAGTATAAAGGTATTTTGATACGTTTGTGTGTTGTGTTTTATGTAGTTTTGATATTAGGGGAGGGGAGGTGCAGATTTCCCAATACAGTGGTAGTGATCGAGGTGGTTGCCAGAGGCAGTCTTTATATAGACTGTTGGTTTCCATCAATCTGCTGCTGCCAGGATCACATGCTGCCTGTGGTCTACAGTATTTTATGTTGGGAATTATCACTGTTGTACTGGGCTATGTCTTCACTGTGGGTGAAATAAACACCTGGTTGGTCTGCACCTAACCTCTGCCTCAAGTTTCATGCTTTGAAGTCCAGCCACTTCACAGCCATCCTAACACAGGGTCACATTTCAGTTATATGAGTTGTTAAAAGCTCCACCAAATAGTGAATTGTCCCTCTCAACACTCATATCAATACATGTTCAAATGATCCAATATTTCACCAAAAATCAAGGATTAGAAATTAGAAAACAGATTTGTGTATCAGAGCTTTGTTTTTTCTTCTTTTTTCTCCCATCGACCATCTCACGACCCCTCAGATTTATCTGATGACCCTTTGGAGGGGCCTGACCCCTAGGTTGGGAACAACTGGACTCCACCTCCAGCAGCAACATGCTGCAAACACACTGATGCTTCAGTATTAATAATCTAATCATGTCATATATAATAATATATCAGTCAGAGGGAGATAATTTGTACTTTTACTTTCATACTTTAAGTAGCCTACATTTTACTGCAAATACCTTTGTACTTTTACTTCATGCAGGACTTTTACTTGTAATAGAGTTTTGTGTTTTTGTTTTTTTACATTGCTGCACTGGTACTTTGACTTAAGTAAAGGATCTGAGTACTTCTTCTACTCCTGCAACTGTGATTATTGCCCTTTTGTGGCACGAAGTAGTTCTTGCACGCTTATACTACATTTCCCGTGATGCTCCACTGTGGTGCAAGCGGTGTCCGTGGCAACAGCGCAGGAAGTGGCGCGCAACTGTTGAAAAACTGTCACGCAACAAACAAGAAGAAGATATTTCTTGTTAGTTTGAACTCTCTGTGAAGCTCTGCCAGCTTTAAAGTGAAGCTGTCAGACTCCTAAACTGACTGAGGCGCCTTTCTTACAACTTACTGTGGCTTCACAACGGAAAACGTAAGCGCTTTTTCAAATGTTTAGCTACCATTATATCACATTTCAGCTAACGTTGAGGACAGCTGTGCGAGCCGAGCCCATGAATCACATATTTAATGTTACTGATGCTCTGACAGCTGAAACTACTGAGGAGAATACTTTATTTATTGGTTGTAATTGCAAAGTTTATACGTACAACACTGTAGCCTATAAAACAACATTGTGAAGCCACGGGTGTAATCTTTTCATACTCTCTGTACACAGATGTCATTTGTGAGAGTTGGGCGTCCTCAACAACACACCAAGGGAAAAAGGCCTGTGCGCCCCAAGAAGGCAGCTGCCCCCAAAAGAGAGTGGGTGGTGAGTACAGACAACTGTCCCCCCCCCCCCCGATGAGAAGAAGCTAACTGTGCAGCTGTGTTGTGGACTGGTACTTTCTTGGGGTACACTTTAAGCCTTTAGTTATGCTGCCCAATTGGGAGGGTATTCTTCTTCTTTAGTTTGCTGTGAATCTTTTTCCTTCATAATGTCTTCTTGGAGAAGAAAAGATTATCACTACATTTAAAAAAACAGATGGGATCTGGGATGAGACAGCACAATCTGTTAAAGAAATGAGCACAGGTACAGGTCATAAGGCATTTTAAAGGGCCCAGACAGAAAAAAAGATTACTAGCTTAAAATCTAGGTGATTATAGCAATCCCACTTTCCCTTTTTTATCCCCTTTCTTTATTTGAAGTCGATTTTTTTTTTCATGGAGTGAATTAAGTTGATTATGTTAAAAAGAAAGATTTTTGTGACCCTAAAAATCTTTAAAACACATGTGTCATTTTTACTGAGACCTCAGGAATATTTCCAAGGTACAAAAACTTGAAAGAGAAATCAGCTTTCAGGTCCAGAATCTCTGAAACTAAATGGCCCACTTCTTTCCAAAAAAGGAACAACATATACAAACAGGACCAAAAAATATGTGTGCACAGTCCATTGAAACCGATCCACACTCCCTCCAGCAGGGTTGCTGAGACTCCCTGAATTTGGATTTTTGCTTTGGGGTAATAAAAAAATGGATCAGGTTATTCAAGCAGAAATCCTTCCAAAAGAAGGAGTAGACTTGAGTTTCCCACTCCTAAAGCCACATTTCTGATATTACAGTATTATCTTCCTATTCCCAGAGCTACTTCTGCCTTACTTAATTGGTTGACTTTTTTAATTTGTTGAGGTTCATTGAGCCCCTGTATAATTGGCCTATGATGCCTTTATTACTTTTTCAATTATAACCATCAATAAATATCTGGGTTATTATTGATGGTTCAACAGAATCAAGGCTTTTTACTCATTATCATTTTATTATTCAAAACAACTTTATTAAGAGCTGCCTTTTATCTGCAAGTGAAGTTTTCAATACAAGTCGGAGCTGCTGGTACTCTTCTTCCACCTCTTGTACAAACTATGACCTTTTTTTAAACAATGAAACACTGAACAGTTACAGTAGTGATAATACCAGCTGTGTGTTGTTGGTTTCAGAGCACCGTCAACGACCTGTCTGTGCACAAGCTGACGCCTGAAGAGCTGGTAAGCTGTTTGAACATTTGTTTGTTATACAAGAGGCACTTTATTCTGCTTCATCTCAGACTAATCATTATAATAACACTTTACCATTATAGTTAGCTTATTGAACTGCAATAGTTAGTCGAGTCAGTGTACAGCAGATTATGAGTAAAAATGCAAATGAGTCAATTATTATTTTTATTATTAATTATATGGTTTCAGCTTCTTAGGTTTGAATATTTTCTGGTTTATTTAGTCGTCTGTGATAGTAAACTGAATATCTTTGGGTGTGGACTGCTGTTTGGAGCAAAATGAGACATTTGGGAAACAGTGATCAACATTTTATGGACCAAACAACTTAAATAATAATAAAGTTAGTTGCAGCCGTCGTTCTACTCTCCTGAATGAGCAGGCTTAGCAGGCATCTGTCATTACTCCTGAAATTACACAGACTACATTTTTTTTTAAATAAGCTGTTTTGACATGTAGTTAGATTGATGGGTAAATGTTTATATGCGAAAGTCTAATTGTATCTTTCCACTTCAGAGTCATCGCCATGAGATTCACAAGTCCCACAACAAGGTGGCGGCTCAGTGGGAGCTGAGAGAGAAAGCTCTGAAATCCCGTCTCAGACACGCTGGGAGTCCAGCACCTCTGGACCAGGCCAGCCTCAGCATCATCAGGGAGGTGTGTGTGTGATAATCATTTCACTGTTACTCTAAGAGGTTTTTGTGCCCACCTGATATTGCTGGACTGAGCTGAGTTGATGACAGTGTCTTTGCTGGTGGTGATGACTGCTGTTTTTCTATCACTGCAGGTTTTCTCCGACCAGCTGCTTCTTCAAGATGTACTGGCCCGCTCTGACAAAGCCATGGCTGTAGTCAAAGACTTGTTTGGAGACGCTCCTCGCAGACAGACTGGTAGAAAACATATTGGCTTTGTTCTGTAGATACACAGATGCAATTTTAAAAGGATAAAGGTGTAAAAAAAATAACACATAGTTTTTTCTAGTCCTTGCTTATAGTTATTTCTATTAAAAATGATCCCCCTTTTGAACAATATAGTTTGACTTTCCGACAAAATTTGATGTTAATGTTAATTCATCCTAATCCTAAATGCTCTCTCACGGTTGTATACGGTATGTTTATTCATGTTTATTTCCGCAGGGCATCCCAGTGTAACCATGGCTCCGAACTGTGACTCTGACTCTGCACTGCCTGTTCACCAGAGGCCAGATCGTCCAACGCAGCTGTCGCTCCTCAGTCAGTCAATGATGGACCAACAGGCGAGTGTGTCAAGATTATGTTCTGAAAACATTTCTAATGTGTTACTGTGTGTCATTACTAACTTTGATCCATTTATCTATTAGTAATGTGATGTAGTATTGCTTCGACTATTTCTTACATGTTTGCATGTGTAATATGTCTCATTTCAGGCTCTCAATGAACTAGAAGCTTCAGAGGAAGACCACAGTGACGAAGATACTTGTCATTCTGGCACTTCAGACTATAACGTCATCCGAAGGTACTTATGCCTAGAAGATAGAACCTGTCACCCTCCATCACAGTCTCAGATAAGACAAGATAAGAGACTCCTTGTAAGGGGGAAATATCTAAATAAATGACCCTGCTGACGTTGTTGGTTTTGCTTTTCTTTGCAGGACCAATGTACGGAAAATGAAGGCAAAGACTCAAAGTAGAGTGGTGCAGCAGCAGAAAGTCAATCGTCCAATACCTGACCAGAGACACAGAGATAATGTTCCTGTAACTCCCTGCACGTCAGGCAGAGCACCAGACCAAACAGGTAGAACTGATAAGCTTATCAAAGTGTGTGGAGCTATCACAACGATCCACCAGGAAAAATATACTTATCATCATGTATGACCTCGTTGCAGCTCTAAATGCCACAGTGGCTGTTGAGCGTGTACGGTCCAGACAGAGCCAGCCAGAGGAAGCCAAGGAGGAACCATCAGTCATGGTTTCACAAGTTCTGAACCCTGAGCTGCCTCTCAACCACTCAGGTAATATCAGGAAGGTCCCATTTCCCTAAAATGAAATACTAGTAATCATATCAGAGAAACTGAGTCGTATTTCTCTGGATGTGTTTTTCAGGTAGGATCAGTAGTCGCACCAACAGGGCCAGGAAGTGTCTTTCTAAGAGTTCAGAGCTGCACAGATCCTCTGTTGCCTCTCTCAGTGGGGACCAGTCCAGTCTGGGTCTGCTGCAGACCATGTTGGGTCAGGTGGAGGCTGAGTTGGATTCTTTGAGTCCTGAAACATCAGCACAGAGTCCAGAACGGCACAGAACTCAAGGCCTGACTGGATTCTCTGTTGCTTTGGTCTCCACTTTAGGCCGCTTAGTGCACCTCATCAAACAGGTACTGAAAGAGATCCAGTGCAGTCTTTTTACTAAACACTCTTACAGACATACTGTACACAGCTTACATTCCCGGACAATGCTAAATGTGCTACTGTTTGCCTCCTGAAACATTACAATAGGAGATTTTTGGTTTAATTATTTTATTAAAGATTACAATATACAATCATTAGAGAGTAAAGCTGTTGCTGCTTATTGCTCTGATGTATGACAATGTGGCCATGCATTCTTAATTTCAGTGCATATATTTAACTTTTGTCATTCTCTTGTTGATAGAGAGAAGAGGAGATTCAAAAGGAGGCTCAGGAGAGAAGAAGATTGGAAGAGGAGCTGAGAGAGCAGCGGGGGCTGATTGATGCTCTCACTGCTGAGACCATGACTCTGAGGGAAGAGGCTGCCACCCTGCAGGTGAGATAGAGGGTAACTTATAACCTGACACCAGTATATCATCCAGATTCCATCTGTGCTGATGGATAATGTTTCAAGGAAGAAGTTGACAATGTTTCTTTTTTATCTCTTGTTTTTCTTTAGGCAGAGTTGCAGCAGCGGACAGCAGAGCTGGAGCAGAAGTTGGACACAGTTGTGTTGGCGATGGGAGGACTTGGACAGCTGGGGGGGGACATTTTTCCACCCCAAGAATCTGACATCAAAGCTGCAGGTTCATAGTGTGTGTGTGTGTGTGTGTGTGTGTGTGTGTGTGTGTGTGTGTGTGTGTGTGTGTGTGTGTGTCTTTGCATGGATACTAGTGTGGTAAATGATGAATAACTGGTTTCCACATGTCTGTACAGTTTGTCAGTCCGCACCTGTTCCTGAGCGAACACAAGCCTCTGTTTCTCCTGCTGTCCTGCTCTCCCCACCTCAACAAAGAGACAACTGGCAACAAATTCCTGGTAACCTGATTCTTAATAGCTATTATCTCATGTCAGCTATATACTCATGCCATCCTCACTTATTTTGCTGAAAGAGATGTATTTTTGCCCTTCTTCCTCTTCCACAGTGACTCATCCTGTGCCACTGCACCCGGAGTTTCCTGCTGTAGACCTCCTGCGTTCCTGTGAAGACCTGAAGATCCACAGCTCGGCCTCCAGCCTCACCAGCTTGCCTCTCACCAGTCTGCCTTCATCTTCCTCTCTATCACTGACCTCCGACCCTCTCAGCTCACAGCTCTCTCCAGAGCTCATGCTGGCTGAAATCGCTCAGCTGAGCAGACAGAATGAATTGATCAAGGCACAGCTCAGCCAGGCTAAGAGCCTCGGGTCAGGCACCGGAGTATCGCCTCACGGCAGCGGGGAGCGGTGTCGGTCGAGCTCCTGCAGCAGCACAGGCAAAGTCACACCTCAAAGTGTGAGTGAGAGGAGGATGTCAGGGTCCAGGTGTGCAGAGAGACAGAGCCCGCACACCCAGGCTGCTAAAGGAGAGCAACTGACTAATCAGGTGAGATTGAGCCTGCCAAGGTGGCAGCAGAATCAGAGTCAGACTTTATTCATGTGTACAGGAAATTTGTTTTGGGGCAGGTTTCAGAACAACAAGGAAAGAAACAAGATAGTAATCAAATAGAAAAAATTGAAACCTTGGGGAAAGAGATAAAAAAGAAGCGTAGAAAATATTTATAAACATCATACAAATACCCAAAAATACACATACAGCTAACTACAGGGGAAATAATGTTGCGTGTGATGGGTCATATGTATAAAGAGACCAGTAATGTTGACACATATCCATACATCATATTTCAAGCATTTCCAAGCTTTGTAAATAACATTTAACACAAAATTCAAGTTCTTTTTTCTTTAAAAAAATTTTTTTTGTGGTTTATAAGGATTAATTGCCCCTCCATGAAAGCCTATGTAAAGTGTTTTGTAAAAGGCAAGTCCCCAGGTAGCTCCAGTAATCAGTTTTAAGTGATGATAATCCATATTAACTGAGTATTTGTGTCTGTCTTTGATAGGTGGCAGCTTATGACCCCCTCAGTGTGGAACAGCGCCTCCTTGAGCTGAACAGGCAGAGTGCAGCAGCCAGGGGTCGACTGCTGGAGCTGATCGAGCAGCAGAAGCAAAATGTTTCAGCCAAAGTTTCCCTGGCTGTCTCCCCCGTCCCCACCTCCTCCTTCAGCCCACACACAGCAGGTACTTTGGATCAACCTGGCATGTTTCTGTCTGTCTGTTTGAGTACCTATGACTTACAAATCCTTGTGTAATATCATTCTCAGCTGGAGGAGGAAGCCCAGAGGTGTTTGCACTGATGCCTTCACAGCAGCCCCTGTTGAAGGCAGGTGGTGCTGAGAGACGGTGAGTAGCTCAGCTGGGTGAGACAGACCTTTATGGTGAGGCATTGGTGTGCATTTTTCACACTGCAGCTCAAATGCAATAAAAACTTAAAAAGATTCCTTCTCTCACATTTTTAATGTAGTTCATTACATTAACATCACTCATAAACTATACTATACTTTATTATTGTATTTGTGTGCTGCAGATCAGCTGGTTCTGAAGCGTCTCTCTCTCCATGTTTTGGAGGAGAAGCCAGGGATGGAAACACACAGGTAAAGACGCACAAAAAAAGCATAGATAACATGGATGTTCTCAGTTTTCACCACATTGTTATTATTTGGTTCTAAAAAAAACGTCCTTTACTTTTCCACGACAGAGGGACAAGCGGAGAGAGCCAGAAGGGTGGTTTGCCTTGTCTGCTCACGTAAGATGACAAGAAGGGGAGTATTGGTTCAACGTGCAGCCAAGGACATTTTATTAAAATCTGTTTTTTAGTATTTTATATGTTTTTAAATGACTGAATTAAACGTGTTGAATTGTTGTTGTAAACTGTTTATTTGTCCAAACTGTTTGTAACACACACATACCTTAGATACTTGTTTGTTTACCTTTCTTTATAACTATAGAGCACTAAAGTAACTTTATTAAAGTGTGGGTTGGAACGTGCAAAATGTGTTAATGTTTTTACTCATCAAAATCCATTTGTAGTTCTTTGTGAGTACAGAAGAGTAAAGAAAGAAAAAATATAGAGGCTTAACTATCAATCATTTTTGACTACTGGTGTTATCACATTTAGTTGCATTGTGGGTAATCTAGGAACCAAGTTTTGAACTAGAAGAAGAATGTGTAGAATAAAATATATGTTTCTGCTTATTGATGATCCTGTTACAGGAATGTAAGACTAAATTGCTGGATTTCTCTTTTAAAGTGAACAAATCTCAATTATTACAAATGTATTTGTTTAACGTGTACAATAACTAATGCCAGTATTTATTTATTAGATTAATTAGATTTAATGATTCGTAATTCCTTTCTCAGTATAACGCACGTGTGTGATGTTAGCAGTCCAAAAACGTGTGTGTGTGTGTGTGTGTGTGTGTGTGTGTGTGTGTGTGTGTGTGTGTGTGTGTGTGTGTGTGTGTGTGTGTGTGTGTGTGTGTGTGTGTGTGTGTGTGTGTGTGTGTGTGTGTGTGTGTGTGTGTACATGTACATGTGGTGGAAGTGCAGTCTCCAGACAACCAGAAGCCAGCAAGGCTGCCTGCAGTGGCCCCTCAATCTTTCAACTTCAGATGCATCCAATCAATCAAATCCTGCATCAAGGTCCAAAGTGAGCGAGGTCAAACTGTCTGTCCATCTGGTGTTTTGTTTGTGAGGCTGTGGTTCGGTTTAGACACGGTCTGTTTCCGTGTCTTTGAAGCACGTTTGATATCATTTAGTTTCAGTGTGCTTGTGTTTAATTTGTGTTTCTCAAAGGGCGAAATAAGCTTCATGTCTGCAAGCCATGAAGGGAAACAGCCAATGAGAGAGGAGGAGGCGGCGTTAAAAGCATTGCTCCAAGCCAGCAATTCCAATGTGGCTTCAACTAAAGTATGGTCTCCACTGGCTATATGTGGCACACTGAATACAATACATGGGTATGCACGCAAACATGAGTTTTTCTTCTTTTCTCTGACTCTCGTGTCTTAAGTCTTTCTTTATTTTAGTCACTTTGTCTCTTTTTGTGTTTGTTTTATCAAAACTTCATGCAATAGTTCAACTCATTCACTGACCGAAGCAAATAAGGTTTTACATGATAATTGCAACAATTAGTTATAAGAGCTTGAATTATGTCTTTTTATCTGCGCATTAGTTATAATCTGACTCATCTTTCTTCTCTTGCTTTGTACACAGATCCTTACTTACACTTTGCCTCCAAGCACATTGATTTTGATCAAACTTGCTGCCACGGCTGCTTCTAAATTGTCTCTGCCAATAGTTAACCTGATAGGAATTCTTACTGGCCAACTGGAGCTCTGTGTGAATATGATGAATGAAAAACTCCCCAAAAAACTCAGCAACAGAGGGGAATCCATCTCATTTTAACTCTGCTGCAGTGTCATGACAAGCCTACAGGACATCAACAACAACCAGTGCGGACTGTGGAGGATGCTCTTTAACCATGACCACTAATTTGTGGTGATAACAGGAGATGACTGTGCCATCATCACATCACATCACAGTCTTTCTTACTCTTTTATGTGTTGTCTTCTCATATGTGGCTATGATGCGTTTATCTTCCCACACATGATGAACACACCGGATTATGTTTGTGTGAGTGAAGCTGAAGTGAGAAAAAGGTGCATTGCAGTGTAAAGTCAGCAGATGGCAACCTGGAGACATTGTTTAGAGAGGAAACAACAGGGAAAGAATGGAGGCGGTTGTCTCTGGTACCTCTCACACTGTGTCTGGTAAATGTCTACTACAGAAAACTACTTTCAATGTACTGGATTTCCTCATTTTTCTTTTTAAAAAAAAAATACAGTTGGGGAAAAAGTGATTTAAAAAGTGTGTCTTGAATTTCTTACAAGCTAATGTCCTTTTTCTACCTAGATTGAACAGCGTGGTGAGGTACAGGACATGATGGACAAAATTCAGGGTTTAAAGGATATAACTGGTGATTTTCTATATTTTTCTTATTGTCAACAAATCTTGTGCAGAGCCAAACCAATGATAAATTGATCTACTTAAAAGCATCATGTTCGTATTCAATCCTGAAATATCTTATTCCTCTGTTGTTGTCCAAAAACTATTAAAAACACATCAGTGAGTCATACTGTTGCACTGGATGACATGCTCCTTTGCCAAAAAGATAACAGCCATGTTAGTTTGTTTAGAAACCGCTTCAAAGTCTAATAACAGCAATCACATTCTCAGTCTCTGGAGAGTAGTAACATAACGGGGTGGGAACGCGGTTTCATTTACCGAGCTTCACTTTCTTGTAGTGCTACTTTTTTAGTCTTTATTAAACAAGGACCATGCACAAAAAAACCATTAGTCTCAAAATGAGCAAAGACATTACAGATTTAACTATTAGCCCATTTCCATCTGCCGGTACACACAGAACAATCACCAGAAAATAAAAACAATTCATTTACATGCAACACCATTACACAGTCTCTATCACACTAACCATTATACAGACAAATCTAAAAATACACACATCAACATACAAATACCAGCATAATCATCTTTCTTTCTATGTCAAAGTAAGTACAGTATCAATCCTTCACACAGGTTTGGTTTTATGTAATACAAGTACAGCCATTAAATAGAACATATATTTAGTCTACATTAACATTGTCTACAATATTCTTACAAAAGTGATACTGAACTGAAATTGAGCACTACAGATGAGGGCCGTCATGCTACCAAAGATATTCACACACCTGAAACCTTTTTTCACGGTGGACATTTTGACATGTCACAGTAAGAAAAACACAGGTGTGAGTAATAAAATGAATGATGGCTAAATTCCACTTAGCTGCTTTAGTTTCAGGGTCTTGATATCGTTCATGCTGGCACACTGTCACAACTGTCATGGCTGTTACTGTTATTCGTAACACCTGTGCTTTTTTTCTTACCATGACAAGTCAAAATAGGCCCATCTGCCATGATGAACGCCTGCTGTACGTACTGGTTCAGTGGAATAGTGGAAGCTTAATGAGGCTGAGGCATGATTAATGTTATTAGCTGCACCTGTGCTTTTCCTGTCATGACAAGTAAAAATGCCGTCTGCAGGATCTGTGTGAGGGTGATATGATACATATCTCCAGCATGAAAAGTGGGATGTCAGACATAAATCTGTTTCACCAGTCACACTTGGGGAATTTGCCTCCCTTTTGGGAAGAAAAAGCAAGTCCCTATAATGTAAATCATTAAATTCTATGGGTGAAGTCTTGGTTAAAGGTATGATTAGGGTTAGACAAGTAGAGGTTATGTTTAGAGGGAAGTTAAGTCTGCAAGAAATGAATATAAATTAATGTTATATCCTTGTTTTCTTAATATTAAATAGCATTATTATTTTTTCACTAGTAGTAGCAGAGTACGTATTCTGATTTATTTAAATATGATTTATTAATATTTTATTGTGTTTTATGTACTGCATACGGCATCTACTACTAAATCATGCTTCAAACAATATTTAATTTTTGATGCTACTGAGAGCACTTCTGTTATCATTTCTGCAGTTTTTTGCTATATATTTTTTTATTTCTTAATTTGATTTAATTTAATTTGATCAAATCTGGATTTGGATCTAGATCTGGATTTGTTTTGCATCAACTGTGCTAACATCAGGATTCCTCTGACTCAGTCTGTTGGTTAACTGACTGCTCTTCTGTGCAGGTCCTCGTCGCCTCAATCAAAAAGTCATAAATAAGTGGTCGTAAGCAGACTTATTTCCACTTCAGGTAGTGTTTGCTGTGGGTTTTAAGGTTTCAGGGGTGACGCTGGAGTAGGAAGGAGAGCTCTTGAGTTTTCCAGCCAGCCAGGAGTGTTGTGTGGGCGACGTCAGTGGCCAGCAGGGAAATCAAAAGGAGTAAATATTGCAGATAATAACAGGAAGGAGGCATAAAGAGGCCAGGCACTGCAGCCGTAAACGTGGGGTCAAGGGTCACTGTGGAGACGCAGGGGGAGGCGGGCGGGGCTTATTGTGCCCGACCCGGCTGAGTGAAGGACGGGGTGAATGGGGATTAACCCCACCCCAGTGCCTCTCAATGCCCTCCCTCCCTCCCCCCTCCACCACAGGACCCAGAGATGGTTCCCATGTGACCGCCCCCCAACTCCACCACCTTTATCTGGGCCTCTCAGCAGCCGCAACACACTTCCTTTACTCCTCTTACACACACATATTCACACATGCGACATAAAGTGGAGGAAAAGAACTCAACAGATATTAATCAGACGTTATTCAATGTTTGTGTGTGGAAAAAAAAACAAATGTGCCTGCATTGAGGCTGAAGCATTAAGTCACACACACATACAATGACGTGGGGGCATGGGGACGGAGGGGGTGTAGTTTTCTTTACTCATTTAAATCTGCCCCCACTTCACCTCTGTGAAGGAGGTTGAAGTCACTCAGAAAAACACACACACTAAAGCTTGTGCACACAATCACAGACTGGCTAATACTGTTGCCTGTGATAGTGTCCAAATTATTGACACATTGTAGGTTTACTGTCAGACAGAAGTAAAAAGATATGACCAAGAACTGAGGGGTTTTAAGAAACTGATAACTATATATTTTTTAATACTTGCTTTTGCATTTGTTGGCTCTTAAACCAGTAGGGATTTTTATTGTTTCCTGAGTGGGTCAATTTTTTGGTGGATTTAAGATGCCACATTTTTTTTGCTTGTAATCTATGTTAATAAAAGCAGTGGTGGAAGAAGGGTCCAGAAATCAGATCATTTACTCAACCAAAAGAAACAAAACTTCACTCTAAAACTAATATAATATGTACATATATAATATGTAACACATAAGCAGTACTTTAATTTTAAAACCATTTAATTTACTGTTCAGTGGTGGTATATTTTGTGTGAGTATAAGGTGAGATCAAACTGAAATACTCAAGTTAAGAACCTCAAAATTGTACTTATGCTACTAGACTAAGCTACCACTCTAGTATAAAGGTTCCTAGATGTCATGAAATCTCTCTTTAATGTTACAGTGAAGTACTCATACCACTAGAGGGCGATATTAATGTGCTTCAACAGCCTAATTTGGGGTCTTGAGGAGTTTATGTAAAACTATTTTCCCCAACTTTCACATCAGGTATGACAAACAAAGGCAGCATCAAAATAAACAAAACAATTACAGCTTTTGTGACGATTTTAGAGTTCAGTTACTGCATGAGCCACTGACACATGTTTAAACAAACTTTACAGCCTGTTGGTGAGTTTGTTTTGATGCAGTGCTAAATATTTGTTGTCATGTGCAGAGGCCATTTTGTGAAATGATCCTGCTGCTTTCTCACCAAACATACCTTTAAAAAAAAAAAAAAAAGTTTCAAGATTTAGAATCGACATGGCGTGACATGTGTGTGAGGAGGAAACTGTGTGTGTTTGCATGTGTGTGTGTGTATGCATGTTAATGGGTGCCCATGTGCGTAGGAGTGCACTCCACAGCTGTGCAAGGTTCTGATCTGAAGCACGCTATTGCTTGCTGTGAAAATATTATTGCAAGTGTTTATTATTGCTTCAGTGTGAAACAGTGGGAGTGTTGTGTGTGCCGCACGGGCTGGTGGAATACACAGCGTTTGTGTGTGTAGATAGTTGTAGTGGTGGTGGTGGGAAGAGGGGTGAGGTGGAGGGGGTCTCTCTCTCTCTCCCCTCTCCTTTTGCCCTTCTCCTCCTCTGTTTCCCACCGGCCAGCCCCCGGCCCGTGGCCCATTGCACCCTGGGTAATGGGGAGGCCTATTGGAGTTGATTAGTTCCGGCTGGATCCCAGATAGAGTTCTGACAGCCAGGAGAAACGAGCTCTCAGCGTGACCCCCCGCTTCCCCCACACACCCCTGTCTCAGGCACAATGGGCAAAGCAAGGGAAGGGCTTTTTAAACAACTGCAGCTTCACTCTACTCTACTCCACGGCTCCCCCCCGGTGGAAAACTGGGCCATTATTACTACAAAAACCACATTACGCCTCTGCTGCTGCACAGCTTCAACCTACTAGTGTCCATCCACACGTAATTATTAAGAATGACTACATTTTGTTAACTTTCTTCCAAACAAATAAGACCAATCTATCAACACAACACTGTTTCACATGTTTTATGAATGCTGTAGATGGATGTTATGGATGCAGCGTGCACAGTGTGTTGCCTTAAGAACCGGCTGCATACATCAAGATCAGCCACAGTGCTTTTTGTATTTTCTCTGACACGCCATCACGTCCACCGTGTTGGACACCTGTGGCATAAAGTGACGTCCATTAGACACATTCCACAGCAGAGCAGCATCATTCACGCACTTTTCCCTCCGTGGCTCCATCCTCTTTATTTCCCACTCTACCCCCCCTAGATCCTGTCTTTCTTCTTTCTCTCTCTCCCTCTTTCTCCACACATAATTGATTAAGGGCCGTTTTCATAAATCAATTTGGGACGCACATCAGTCAGCCCTGAATGGAGGAACCCCCCTCTGAGTGGCGGTATTAATCTACCTCAGCATGCCCTGCCACTCTCACTTACACACACACACACACACACACACACACACACACACACACACAGACACACACACACACACACACACACACACACACGCACGCATACTCCCTCATACTCAGATCTGTATAGTTTGTTTTCTTTAGCTGTTTCAGGTCGCCTAAAACATGAAATATGCAAATGTTTTCAGCAGTTTTGCAGACAGACACTTCGACCTGGAACAGGCGATCTGACAGACACTTTCCACTGAGTCTGTATGCTTGCTGTTATGAAGAAATTGGCAGAGAAATGTGTGTGTGTGTGTGTGTGTGTGTGTGTGTGTGTGTGTGTGTGTGTGTGTGTGTGTGTGTGTGTGTGTGTGGAGTTGATGGATTAGAGAGGACGACAAAAGCAGAAGCCAGCAAAATAAAAAGTCTTTCTTTTTTTTGCTTTTATGGGAGTGAAAGAAGACCAATTCTTTCCATATGTCAGCGCTGTACATCCCCTAAACAAACAAATATGTTTGTACACTCAGCAGTCTGTCTCCAAGACAAACGAGCTTTTACGGCTGTTTATAATTACACTGATTTAATTGTCATTATTATTAAGTGACTTCATCGCCCTTTCTTTTTCTCTCTGTGCGTCTCTTTCCCCAGTTGAAAGCTGTTGTTTTGGATGTTTTGATATGAATGTAACCATGACACCACCCTTTCTTATTAGAATAAACTGTGCCAAGTTGCAATGGATTCTGGGAGCATGAGCCTGCAACAGCTGCAAGTGATATGCCTCTCTTTCCCCTCTCCCCTCAGTCTGGATTTTCTTACACTCTGCCCCTTTTCTCTTAACTTTTTTTCTTCACCTTGATCTTTTGTTCTTTTTTTTCTTCAAAAATACCTCCTTTGTACCCCCGTTGCTCCACTTATATTTGTTTCTTGTTCTTTTACCCCCCCTCCATCTTCCCACCCCCCCTCACCCTGCTGCCCTTCTCCGTGCTCCAGGGTGTTGGCTTTAGTGGTAGTGAAAGCTGCTTTGCCTTTAAAAACAGTTTGTCTTAATGAGAAGGGGGGGCAGGCAGGGGAGAGGGGGCGGAGGGTCACAGCTGAACCCAATTGCGTCCCTTTCCTGTCTGAGGTGCTGCTGGCCGGGGTCAAGCTCAGGGTCACGCTGGGCCGTCACTCCGGCTGAGTCCTGGTGCCGGTCCTGAATTGCCGCCAGCATGTGTGTACAAGACAGTATGTGTATGTGTGTTTTTGAGCAAGTTAAGAAAAGAGGGGCAGGAGGCACATCTGTTTCTGATCCCCCAGAAAGAAGAGAGGGCGAGTGAGCGGTCACACGCACACAGTATGCGTCGGGTATGGAGTGGTATGATGTGGCGTGTTTTTGCTGCCACCTCCTCCTCCACTTCCTTCTCCTCCTGCCTTCCTCACATTTACATTTTCAGGATGTATTTAAGTCCTGGAAAAGTAAAATATGAAGTAATGTTATCTAAATGGGCACAAATGGTCTTTAGTGGCGCACAGTAAATCATTGAATGTGTTAAATACCATATGAAAAGTCTAGTTGAGGAGATAGTTGAGCATTGTGAGAAATAACATGTTAATTAATGAGCTTTGTAGATACTGGTAGGTGGATTTTGTTACCTTTTGACCTTTGGACTGAGCCAAACTATCTTTTTTTACCCTTCTTTCCAGTGTTTGTGCTAAGCTTCATGTTTAACAGACAGAAATAAGTTTTTATCAGTCTTCTCATCGAAGTCTTCACAATCATGCAAATGAAAATATTACCCAAATGTCAAACAATTGCTTTACCGGTGACAAGTTAATCCCCTAGAATACAGTTTTCCCCTTTTGTTTGCCCTTAAGGGGTTGTAAAATTGTTAGAATTATCTTATCACACGCAATCTGACAGTATCTGTTTATTCTCTATTATTCAGCTTGTACTCAAAGTTGAATAATGTTTACACTATGGGAAATATTAAAATCCAAGGCTCCACATTTTTAATGACTGCACCATTCCATCAAATGAAAATATGCTAATGTTACGTGCCTTATTTTATATCATTTCTCCAAAATGTGTCCAAAAACATTCTCTCAAAATACATATTTAGTAGCTTTGGAAACTTTGGGATCAGCAAAAACTTTAAATAAAGTTCTTGGGGTTTGAACAATGTTTGTCTGCACAGAATGAGTTTGTGCGGACCTGCCCACGTCTTGTCTTGAAGACTATTTTCTGTCAGCAGCTGCTTTTCTATTTTAGTTTTTAAGGAAGAACTGTGAAAATAAGCTCTGAATATGTTTAAAAGGTCTTTAATTTAAGTTGATTTAAATTGCAGGTGCCCTTAATTTTCCTCCCTGTTCAGTTTGCCTTTCTCCATTTTTCTCTCCCTCCTCCCTCGACAGCAGCTCACCTTATGCTTCTTCATCCTGTTTCTTCCTCACCTTTATATTCATTCTTTAGTTTTATTTCTCTTTGATTTTTGTCTGTAAAATCTTTATTTAATCCACAACCTCACAGAAATACTCTCCTCACTCTTCTCAGCCTTAACTAAATCCTCTCACTTCTCCTCCTCCTCCTCCTCTTCCTCCTCTCCAGTGTCTCAGTCTGTGTCGAGAAGGTAAGGTTGAGATGAAACACCACGTCAGTCTTTGAACAGAGCCTGTAAAGCAGGCGCATATTAACGAGCATGACTAACAAGCTGCAGGACCCGCAGAGCTGGATCACACTGTGCACTACACGCACACACACACACACACACACACACACACACACACACACACACACACACACACACACACACACACACACACACTCCCACATCACGCCTCCTGCATGATATAGTTCTCTTTCTTTCCCTTTATGCCTGTGTTTTTGGTGTCTGAGTTGCAGCTTTCTCCGTTTTCTATGCACGTCTTATGCATGATGTACACCAGAGTTGTTCCAAGTCCTCAAATTTGTCTTTGAGGGCAAGTCCACTTCAAGTGATTTGACTTTGTGACTTAAATGAATAGTTGCTTGATGACATTCTAATGTCTGTAAAGTAAATATGACCCTACAGCCAGCAGATGATTAGCTTAGTTTAGATTGGAATAAAAAGTGGAAATGGGGGGGAAACAAGCGGTAACTACCACAGTTTGAGGCTGGAGCCATTGCAAAAGTGCCTTTAAGTGCAGTAGCTTACCACTAACAGTCGCTAGATCCTGGCTCCAAAAAATCCCTCCCGTCAGTCAATCTTTTTTTTTTCAAGTGATTATGGTCTCAATCAATAATCTGAGCCCTCTAATAAGGTGCTGGTGGTCATTTTGGAAATGACTGCTCCATTAATATGATTTGAAGACACAATAGACAATAGCTTTTATAGCCTGGGTCAGAGTATTGTCACAATGTTTCATCAAGTTTAATGTTACTTTATTACAATCCCTGCCCTGTTAGCACAATCTAGCTAGCGTAATTAATGTTAGCGCAAGTGTGCGGCACTAGGTGTTCTTATTAAGCTGTCGTTAGCATCGGCCTGAGGTAGTGGGGAATGTTCTGGGTCCAAACGGGAAAAACATTTTTGACAACCAGAAGCAGCAACTCTGGGTTTCAAACCGCCTCCATTGCAAACCAACAGGTGACTTCACACATTGCTATATCAATCTTGTCTCCTGTCCAAAGACAGCTAACAACACATTAAAGCTTACTAAATAATATGTGATATTTTGTATAATTTGTACAAAAACCAAAGTGTTAAAGATGCTGATTTTACCTTTAAATGGAGCCAGGCTAGCTGTTTCCCTCTGTTTCCGGTCTTTATGCTAAGCTAAACTAAGTCATATATATCAATCTTCTCATCTATGGAGAAGATAAGAACATTTCATAAACACACTTCCCTCAAGCAAGCAAGCAAACACACACACACACACGCGTTTACTTAGGTCACTTTTGGGGACAGTACAGACTTGCATTCATTCCCTTGGAGACGTACCCAAGCCCTAACCATAATCACTACTTGCGTAATCCTAACCATTAACCCAACCATAACCTAATTCTAACCTTAACCACAGACTCCAAAATAAGCTTTTTCTCAGTTGAGGGGCTTTTGTCCCACATTGGACGAGCCGTCCCCAGTCAACTGGTTTTTAGACTGAAATTTGTACCTGAAAGTAGGCTATGTTGCAGACACAGCCTACAGCTATGACACACACTAATATCCCCCAGTCACTATTTCACAGCTCCAGACACTCTGCTCGACACACCTGAGCCAATAAAGTGGAGCGTTTTTGCCAGGAAAAGCTATTTCATTCTGTCCCACCCCCCTCAAACTACCTCCAATTCAGTCCCTCAGGCCCTTAAAACTGCCCCGCACTTAACTTCTCCCAAACCCCAGAACACCACCACCACCCCAATCCTCTCTGACTTCTCTCCGGCTTCATCCCTGAGGGCCATAAGCCACTGAGCATTTGTAACTCCTCCCTTCCCCTCCTCCCCCTTTTCTCTCCCCCCTCCAGGCTACTCCAGAGAGGTTCTTTACAGCCCTGTCATCCCCGCCAGAGCAGTAAAAAACACATCTGGAATCACACTCTACGTTCTACGCTCTCACCCCGTGTTTAAGAAATCCCCACACCCGCACCCTGCCTCCCCCACCTCCCTCCCTTTCCCTCTCTCCACACACACACACACACTCACACTCATGGCGAGGGCCACGCCGCAGGAAAAACACTCCCATAACGAGCTACAAACACTGAAATAACACTGTTACCCTAAGTGAGATGTTTCTAATGAGTGCTGGAGAGGAGCGTGACAGAGAAGCACATTTTGTGGGGGGGTATGGGGGTGGAAAGGACACCGTGAAACAAGACGCAGGCATGTTGGATTTGACTGTATTCGTCCGCCCACACAAGCTGAAGCCATTTTGGATCTTGGTCAAGCTTTCCTTCCCTTCCCTCCCCGTCACTGTATTCTTTCAAAAGAGGAGTTTGTTGTACGACCCGTGTTCACTCTTTTTTGGCTTTTGTGTGAGAAAGTGCGTTGAGTGTCTCCTGGTCTGAAGCGTGACTATATATACATTTAATAAGGGCCTGTGTGGTGCAGTAATAGGCGGTTGGGCTCAGCTATGGCACAGGGAGGAAATGTCAGCAACAGATAGAGAGCTAAGAGAGCGGGAGAAAACAAATTGATTTTCTGAAATTGCCACCTCATCTGTCCTGATTGAGACTTGTGTGAAAAAACTTTGCCACTGTGTTTACGTGTGTGTGCGTGTGTGTGTGCACGCATTCGAACCACTTTACTATCTGTGTGAGAAAGTCCGAGTTATTATTCCTCTCCCTTGGTCTCAGTTTTCCTGAACTGGTTCCAGTGATGGATAATAAAGGCTCAAAAAGCCCCCAGAAATCCTCCGGCTGTTTTATTCTCCCTCTTTTTTTTTCTTTTTTACTGTGCAACTTAATCAGGATGAGAGAGAAAAGGAGGGGGTAAGGAATGATTGAGGGAGACGGAGGGAAAAATGGGCGACCTAACTCCTCCTCTTTCACATTTTCTGAAATGAAGTTTTAGAAATGAGGGGAATAACTCCACGAGTGATTGGGTTTCATTTGGAGCCCAGAACCTTTTAACCAAGACCATGTGCCACTTCTGGGCTGGTTTGTGTGTTATGTATGTTCATGCGCATCTGTGTGAGTGTGTGTGTGTGTGTGTGTGTGTGTGTGTGTGTGTGTGTGTGTGTGTGTGTGTGTGTGTGTGTGTGTGTGTGTGTGTGTGTGTGTGTGTGTGTGTGTGTCAGAGAGAGACAGAGGGTCAGGTTTCGGCGCTGAGGGGAGGTGCTCGGTGTAGCAGTGCTGCGGTAGGTAAATAGGGCCCTGACCCAGGCCTGCCAGAGGAACGCTCTCTTCTCCCTCTGCCAGAATCTTTTTTGTTTTGTTTTTGTGTTGTTTTTTTTTCTTCTGTAAGACTTGGGGGGTGAGGAGAAAAGAGGAGGGTGAGGGTGGAGTTTAGGTGGAGGAGGAAAATGCCTGTGTGTGTGTGGGGCGGCTGGCTATTAACGAGCACCATCGTTTTTCTAATTAGTGCTTTGGGGACTATTTTCTTAAGGACTGTCGACCCTCCCTGCAGAGCTTTTTTTTTGCTGGGGGGGTGCATGTGAGTGCGTGCATGGATGTGTGGTCTTCAGTCTGTGCATGTGTGTACATGTGTGTGTGTGTGTGTGTTTTTGAGCATGTTTTCATTCTGTGGTTTTTCCTTTTTGTGACGAAACTTTGCAGAAATTCTATTTTCTCTACAGAGGTCCACTCACATGTATTCATGACTTTTACATTCAACACAAACCCAGTGTCACATCCTGCTAAAGGTATAGATGGGCTCATACACACCATCACACACACACTCTGAGCTCTCAGTTCATTAAATCGAGGGGTTTCAGATCCTCTCTCCTTCCTGTATTCTCAAAACTCAAGAGCAAAGGAAATTTTCCTTTCTCTTTTCTTCCCTCTCAAAACTTTCTTTTCTCTTTTCTTCCCTCTTCTGCTGTTTCTTTTCAGTGAGTCTGCTGCTCTCGTCCTTGCTTTGATCCCCCCCACCCCACCCCACCCTCCACTCAACCCCTCCACCCCTCCCAGGGCCTCCAGCCAGCTCACTGGAGCGGTTTCCTGAGTCTGCCCAGATTAATGAGTGTAAGTTAGTGTGTATGTATGTGTATGTGTGTGTGTGTGTGTGTGTGTGTGTGTGTGTGTGTGTGTGTGTGTGTGTGTGTGTGTGTGTGTGTGTGTGTGTGTGTATCAGAGAGAGATGGAGAAAGAGAAGGAGGGAGAAAGAATGCCTCAGTGTACCACAAATTGTGAGTGTGTGAGTTTGCATACTGTACAACCCTGTGTGCGTGTGTGTGTGTGTGTGTGTGTGTGTGTGTGTGTGTGTGTGTGTGTGTGTGTGTGTGTGTGTGTGTGTGTGTGTGTGTGTGTGTGTGGGTTTGATCTGTGGTTTCCAAACCAAACTTTATTTTGTGGACTTTTTTCAAAGATCATCAAAGTAAGTGATTCCACAGAAGGCTGGCTTTCGCATTGCATCTGGGCCGTTTTAGAGAATTCCCCAATCACGAGGCTGCCGGGATATGATTGCAATCAAGCGGCAGGCGTCTGCAAAAAAAGAAAAGAAAAAAAAGCCAAAATGACCCAAAAGCTTGCGACCTCGCCCCTGTGACAATGTTAGGAGGTCAGTTTGTAGAGCTGGGCCTGTGAGCTTCATTCACATAAAGCTCTTCTCTAGCTGAGAGTGTACAAACTGAAAACAATCACAATACTACAACTGATTAGAATTCCTCCTTGAAAACCCAAAGTGCTAAAAATAATCCCCTGATTAGAGCCATGTGTTGAATTTGGGGCGGTGGGGGTAAGGTGGGGTGTGTGTGTGTGTGTGTGTGTGTGTGTGTGTGTGTGTGTGTGTGTGTGTGTGTGTGTGTGTGTGTGTGTGTGTGTGTGTGTGTGTACTGCGGTGGGTCGTAGAGAAAGGGAGGAGGCAGCAGAGGGGTGGTATGAATCAAACCGGAGAGAAAAAACAGTTTGTCTTTTCTCTGAGCTCTGATAATAACGCCACGTGAGTCCCCTCTGCGCAGCGTTTATTTACTCTCACAACTTGCAGTGTACACACTTTCGCTCTCACACACATACACATTTGCACATGCAGTTACGCACTCCATCGTCAGCGCGGCACACACACACACACACACACACACACACACACACACACACACACACACACACACACAGACACACACAGAGACGCCTTCCAGCAGACTTACAAATATGGACATAAACATGTAATCAAAACCATGCATGGTCCAGAAAGGCTTGCAGTTTCTCACTCTTCTGGAGATGGGAGGAGGAGTGATGGAAGAGAAGGGGGCTCATAATGGCCAGGTGGTTTTAGTTAAGATGCATTCTACCTGAGAGCATATGAAAGGGGGGGCAGAATGAATTAGTATTCTTGGCCAGGTAAGTTTCCAAGAAATTCTACTTGGGCGGTTCACATATGTTACAGTAAAGTGACACAGAATTTTTTGTACAGCAACGTTTAGAGTAGAAATTCAGGTAAAAGTCTCTTTATGTGAATGAGGACATTTCAAGCCTTTTAGGTCCTTATAGAATGACTCCAACAAATGTGTGTTAAACCTCATTGAATTTGCAGGATTCATAAGGAATACATTTTAAAAAGAAGGGTCAAACTTTACTGCTACTGTTTCTGGATCCTACACTTCCCATCATGCAACTTGATAGTCTTTAATTTGACCCTCCATGTTTGGTAAATACCCACTTCTTTCAACCTCCACTCCCCCGCTTTTTAACACAGGCTTTCTGATTAAAGTTTGTGGTATTTAAGTAGGAGTTGAGATAGCTCTGATGACATCATAAGAGTTATTTTGTCTTCCTCCAGAGCCACTGAAGACTTGTTTTCATAGATTCAATAGTAGTCCTCATGACAAGAACACTGAATATGATGAGTACAATTAGCTTGCTCCAGTTTGTCTGACACTATCATGTAGTATATATATTATGTCATCTTCTAACAGGTCTGCATGCATGACTTTTATTTTACATGTCTTGTGCATCATTTTATGCACATATCCCCAAAATATGCCTGACTTATTTGATATCTTTGGAAACTTAAATCAAGTCAAAAATAAAGTGGGTTTGGTGCTCCCTGGTAGCATGCCACATTACCACAATGCCTGTGCTTCAATTTTGGCCGTTGCATGTCATAACCCTCTCTCTACCCATGTTTCCTGTCTCTCTACACAGTTAAAAAATGTTGCACAGCGTGAGTTTGTAAAGGCTGACACATCATCACGCCCTTTAGTAGCAACTACAAATGCCCTCTAAAAATTCTACAAACCCTTGAGCAAGTCCATCATTGCAAACTCATGATGTTTAAATTAATTTTTACTGAAAATGTAAACAAAATTATGCACAGGACATACACAGGAACAGAAACTGCCCATTTGTTGTAGTTCGGAAGCTTTTGCTAATTTGACATCATCTTTATAGGCAGGTGGAGTTTGCTCAGTCGTTGTGGAACTGCAGATGTTCTCATCAATGACAACTGGGCAAACTCAGTTCATGTGATATGATCGAAAGCTCTGGAAGAGCAACTAAACAGAGCTTGTGGTCAGATTATTTTGTCAACTGCTGTCTCCAAGGTCAAGACTAATCTTTGAACCTCAATACAATGACTACTCTTGTATTCTTGGATATTTCATTCATAGGAAAGTCTGACGATGTTTAACAGGAAATGTGCAGTAATAGGAATATTGAGTTTAAAAGGCTGCACAGATTCATCCGTGGTGTGTGTGTGTGTGTGTGTGTGTGTGTGTGTGTGTGTTTGTGTGTGTGTGTGTGTGTGTGTGTGTGTGTGTGCGTGCGTGTTGCACATTCACTCATTTATTCAGTCTGGAGCTCTCATTCAAAGGTCTGCTGTGACTCTCCACTCCAGGCCCATATTGACTCATAAAGCCCCCATTGTGGCAGCCACCATTGGCCCTTATCTCTCCCTGTCTTAATTGAGCGGGCTGCCATGGCGACAGAGAGAAAACACTGTGTCATCTGTCACATCTGGTCTGTGTGTTTGTGCATGTATCCACAAGCATCTCTGGGGACATAAATCCTTGCTGATTGAAGACATTTTTGCAGAGATCCCTGCAGTCCGTATCAGGATGCTGTTAAGGACACATATGAGTGGCTTACAGAGCTGTCAGTCATCATGAATGAGCAGAGGCCACGCTATGTACTACAAGCCCGGAGGAAAGTGGGTGGGAGATCCTCTGGGAGCACGTGGTTGGACAGCAGGCTCGGAGGCAGTGTCTGCTTATTTGATGAGAATTCGTCCATCAGGAAGGAAAATAAACAGTCAAGCGTGCTGCTACTGCAGAGCCAGAGGAAGAGCTGCTACTAGAGCACAACACAATATTTACACTGCTGGACGGACACACATCCACAAAGACACACTCACGCTTGCCGGCACATATACCTGCACACACGCACTGTGGCGGGCGAACAAACACTGAGACATGTGTACATATACACAAGCACAGAGGGGAAACAGGTGCTAGGTAATAGTATTTGAACAACACAATGTTGGCTATGCAAACAATACAGATTGTGGTGATTGCAGGTTTTTTGTTTGTCTGTGGATGCACGCATTTGACTTTATTCACTGTCTGAGCAAGTATACATGTGTCGGCCCACATTTAGTGTGGTGAGCAGCACTAAAATGCCCATTTCAAGTAGTTAATGCAGAGTAAATTAACCAAGATATCTTTGGAATAAAAACAACTTTTCCAGGAATTTTTTAACAGACTTTCTTAACTAGACCATACTGATTTTTCATAATTGGTGGAAGAAATTAGATCCAGACTTCTCTTGCTGAGGGACATTTGCTCCACATTTAGCAAGTTCATGATCATCAGTTTTTGCTTACTTGATCATTTGCTGGTTTTCCATGTTTGAACCCATTTACCCCCGGGCAAATACACATATATGATGCTGTGCTTTAGATGTTTGAACACAAATCTTTTAGCAAACTCTTGAAAGTCATTCAGTGCAGTATTTTCAAATCAATCTATACTTTATTACTACAACACTATTGCGTAATTGCCAGAAAATGAATCCAGGTATGATGCTCACTGTAATGGATTACACAAGTCAAGCAAATCAAGGATCAGCTAATACATTTTCAAAAAATGAAAACAAATCAGTGCCTGAAGCCAAAAAATTATCCAGCAAAAATCTAAGTAATATTTATTTTAAAATGTCCAACAAACTGTTAAGGACATAAGAAACTAAAACATGAAGGTAATATATATAATATATAATTTACTCATTGTCAAGCAGGACAGGTGCAACTAGTCGACCTGTTCAACAGGTTATTGTACTGTATTGTTGTAAAGTTTTCCTTTGTTAGGTGTTCATGTTATTGTGTCCACCCCCTTGTACATTCCTCCTGTATGTGAGAGCATCTTGAGGAGCCCATTTGTTTGTTTAGATAAGGAAGGAAGGGAGAGCCAAGGGACCGTGAGAGTCCTGACCTCCTGGCTCTGAGCCCCGCCCTCTGGCTGTGACTGACAGATAGCATCAGTGCAACTCCTTATCAGCTCCGACTCCCAGCCCTCTGATCTGGGATCTGCCTCCGAGCGCTGCGGCGAGAGGGGGAAGGGGTGGGGGGAAGGAGGGGCGGGTCATGCCAAGGCAAGAGGGCACAAAAAGCACACAAACATACACAGTTATGCACATATATGGACAGGTAACGTCATGGTGTGTGGAATCTGTTTTAATTTGCACTGTTTTGTGATTTATATGTTTTTCTGTCCTACTTGTGTGTGTCAGACGCAACAGAAAAATAAATCAATAAATAAAGAGAAATGAAATTTGAATAGAGGACGAAAAAAACAGTATAATTTCTGTTAAAGCAAAGAACCAAGCAGCTTTATTCATTCTGTCTCACTTTCTCCTGCTTTTTGTTGAAATTAGTCATAATGAGACTGCTGCCAGGGGACGACTTGTGTATGACTGTGTGTGTGTGTGTGGGGGGGTGTATGTGTGTCTGTGGGTGTGTGTTATTTCTCTTGGATAGTAGACCACTCTGTGTTTGCGGCCTGTATTTGGGAGTCTCTGTAAGTCATTTGGTGTGTTTTTTGGAGGGGGTGAGATCATGCTTCGCCGCTGACACTGAACATAAAGACGCATTGAGTGAAGTAGGACCATAGGCCAAGTCTGGAGGTACAGGGGAAACAGGGATCTGTGTATGCACACACACACACACACACACACACACACACACACACACACACACACACACACACACACACACACACACACACACACACACACACACACACACTCTCTCTCAGGGCAGTGAGTGTAGAGGGCTCCCGAGGGCCAGGGGGACTATCGTTTTCCCCGTTAATTATGACCGTCTGGCAGGCTGGAAAGCAGGAAGTCAGAGAGGGAGAGATGGAAAGAGGGAGGAATGGCAGATAGATGATAGGAGGGAGAGAAGGTGGAGAGAAAGAAGTGGGGAGGCGGAGGGGGGTGGGGGGTGGGGGGTGAGAAAGAGAGTCAAAATAAGGGAGGAGAAGCAAAGCCAAGATGGATGATGGGAGGAAAGAGGGAAAAGTATGAGAGGGGAGACTGAGAAAGGGCGGGGGAGTGATAGAGAGACATATCCAAATAAAACCATATGCAGGGAGGGTTTGGATGATAAAACCAGGTGTTTGATAAAAGGTGGAATGTCAACTGTTTTCACCCATGTCAGGTTTTTGGATATTCTCTCCTCTGTCTTTTGGCAGTGGCTCCCTGGCTTCTGATATACAGCTTACACTCCCTGACCTCGGCTTTCGTTCAACCTTTTGACCCACTCAGCAACACCGGCTTGTGCCTATAACTTAACTTTACTATCCAACCTTTTGTACCATTCCTCTGATGGGCCCATTCTTCATCCGACTCCCCTGTGAGCAAACTGAAAGAGCAAAAACAAGAAGAGGTACATGCAGCAAAGCACCAGACTGGATATTCAAATATTAATGTTTGTTGTTTAAAAAAGTGAAGCGCTGTAAGGCCAGTCCAGGCCAGGCCAAGCAGCTGTATGAGCTGAGCTGTGCAGAGTGGGTCTGGGATTTAACTGGCTCCAGGTCCAATTACGACTGTCTGCCGCATCTGGACACAGTTAGAGTTAGAGTCAAAACTCACACTTCACTCCAATAGGGACATAAAATCACAACTTTTCGACTGCAGGCCAGTTAGGCTTTATTATACAAAGAGCAGGGTAATATTTACAGCTCAGTACCGGTCATAACACAGTCATACTGATAAAACCTGAAAGAGGAGACGGCCGTTTGAGATGAAGTGAGGCTGGCGTACTGCTGTCAGATTGTGTTAATAAGAGGATTTTTTCCATGTTGCAACACACTAGTTATGTTTGAGGGTTTGCTGAGGGCAAACAATTACTGGGGGAAAAAATGGAAGATCGAAGTCTCTATGCTCAGAGTTGGTCCTTCAAGTGTCTATAAAGTGTACAGACTCAGGCCAAGAAACATGAATCCTGTGTTATGTAGCTACCAGTGGAACAAACAAAATGTTTATTCAAAAGTTAGATTTGAATAAGAATAACAGTTTTTTTTAATGTGGCAGACAAAACTAGATTTTACAAACAGGACTTTTTAGCTTTGTTTTCTGTTGGAAAAAAGGAAAAATGCAATTACTTGATTCCCAGACAGCTAATAAAAGCTAAATATATATATTTATGACATTCAGCTGCTCTTAAAGTGAGCCTACACACTAAAAGTCACTAAGTTAACATTTTACCTAGTTTCTAACTGGCACAAATGCATTTTCATTCAAGATATACAAGTAATGTACAATCAAACACAAACCATGACATGTAAGATTAAGAAGAGTGGATTATAAAAAGCTTTAGTTTGAGTAAATAACAATAAAATAAAAAATTAAGAGTAAAACTGGGTCAAAACAACCCCTGTCTTGAGTGGCTGTCTGGGTATCATTAACATAGTATTGTACTGATGCTATATTACCCAATCTGGGGAAAAGTTTAACGCAGGGATTTTTAATGTGTATGTCACTGTGAATAGTGGCCACAAGTGACAGTAACACGATAATAGCTAATGCTAAAACATAGTGTAAAAGTAGCAGAAGAAGAGAAGAGTTGTGAGGTTGGTGAACTGACTCAGTAATGGCTCATACACGCTAACATTAGCCACCACAGGCTAGTAACCATGCCAGACCAATTACAGCTGCAGCAGAAAAACTCTGCATGTGGTAGCTTTTTATTGCTTTATATAATGCTCTCATATCCCCCTTTTCATTTTTTTTCACTTTTATGAAATAATTTGATCCCTTTTTTTATCTGAATAGCCCCCTCTAGGTTTTTGTCATAGTGAAAGCTTTTTTTCCCCTATAATGACCGTTCAAATAAATGTCAGGCTTTTAAAAAAAAAAGAAGCTTCAATCTGAGGCAGCAAGAAGCCAAATTGAAATTGTTCAAAGATGAGCTTGAATATCAGTTCAGAAGTCTTTGCACTACGGAAACAGCTTAAAGGATGGAAAATGGATTCAAACACAAATGCAAATTACAGATTTCATCCAGTGATGGTGACCCACTTTGAAATACTGGCTCGACATCAAGTTACATGGAACAAACCAGTAAACAATAAATAAAATTAACCAGATCTCAGAAAACAAATGCCATTACTGACTTGATGCAGGAGCCCCCGTACAATAAAAAACAGTTGCAGAAAATTACATCTCGTAGTCTCAGTGGAGATAGGAGGCACCTCTCTGCAGAAAAACAATGTCTAATCAGAGCCGTCACACACATTCCACATCATGACACACACAAACACTAAATCACCCTGAGGTCCGACCCCACCTGAGCCTGGATCTCTGTCTCAACAGCACAATCACACTGGAATGAGAACCAATAACAGCCTATTACCCTCCATATCCGTTCGACACACACGCACGCACACACACACACACACACACACACACACACACACACACACACACACACACACACACACACACACACACACACACACACACACACACACACACACACACACACACACACACACACACACACACACAAAGTCAGTTTCACATTAGTAAGAATGAAAAAGAACAATAAAATCTCTGGATATGAAAAGCTCCTGAGGAAACGATGCACAGTTAAAGTCAAAGATGCTGTCTCTGCGTGTGTGTGTGTGTGTGTGTGTCTGTGTGTGTGCACTTTAGACATCTGAAAAGGAAAAGACGCCATAAATCTCTTCTCCTTGAGTTGTACTGAGAACTTTTGATTGCGTGTCTGGAGGCACAGTTCAACAATATCATTGTGAGACTGAAGCAGAGCCGGAAAAAAGCAGAGAATGTTTATTAAAGTGCAGTATTGAAATACAGCTTTCCATTTGTGGCTTTTTACTTTAGCTTCACTGTATTTCTGACGGAATATTTTTCAAACTCCTCCAAATGTCCAAGTGTCTTTGAATACAACCCTGAAACCTCAAACTCCTTCAAAGTGTGTATATATGGAGGATTTGCCTGGGACAAAAGAAGATCAATATAAATGTAAAGTAATCTGATTAGGTACCAACACACTTTGCAGAATCAGGTTTTATGCAAAGCAGTCAAATATGCTCCTAAAAAACATTCATACAGTCCTTGATGCTGATACCTACCGCTAATAACTCCCACAGACACAAACACCCTAATAACTTAATTTTTAAATTATTTCTTAATTTTCTTAGTTGTTTTTTTCTTTGCTCATTTTTTTTGTTGAAGTCTTGTTCCAAAAGTTTGTATTTGGTGGGTCGCTAGAGGCTATAAATTTAGTTGTTTTTGTAAATTTGCAAGAAGACATTAAAACTTTGTGACCACCAAACAGTTTATGATGTATAATGTAGATAGAACCACATGAACCCTGTCAACTACTGTACAACTGTGTACCAATTGCAAATCAGCTCTAAGCAGGATGTGAGTTTGTGTGTTTACACTGGAAGAGTGACAAAATTAAGGTTATGAAAAACTGTGAGCATGCTTTCTAAAAAACACCTCATTTTCTAGCAGAAGTTAGAGTTTTCAGAGGCCAGGTCTGAAATGAGGCACAAAGCAGTTATAAATTCATAAAATACTCAATTCAATACATTGTGCACATTTGATCCTGGACAACTTTTCAGGTTCACAGATTGTTTTTTTTTTTTTGCTTTACTCCCTGACTATGTCTGAAATCACTCTCTATTTACTATTTTGTGCATTACATTTACCCTCCATCCAATTTTACTTGAATGTCTGAGTGCTGAATGTGTAAATATATCTTTTATATAGCGCCCTCAAATACACCACAATGGAATGAGTAGTGTCCATGTCATGTACATTACTTCCTGCTAACAATCCCACAATGCAATACTCCAAATTGTATAGATGTGAAAACTACCTTCATGCAACTCAGCTGATGGTGATGATACAAAATGATGATTAGTTAGTGTCTGAAGTATTGATTTGCTGCTGATTATTGACAGAAACTATTTAGTGTCTACATGATAGACACTAAATAGGCACAGAGGAACCAGAACTGGTCACACCTGCAAAATTAAAATGAACAGCAGGTGGTGGTGGGACAGCAATATATATATATATATATATATATATATATATATATATATATATATATATATATATATTCTAAGAATTAAATCTGTAAAAGTTTTAAAAGTTTAATTAATAATGTCGCTTCAGAAGTGTGGTTTGATTGAGGTCCATCAGCACCTGTATTGTATCATTTAGTACAAAAAAGCAAAGTATGTTGAATGCTGTATACATAAATATGGAGTCTAGAATTTGGACATAGCTACTAGCAGTATATTAACTTAAAGGAGCGGTTCATCCAAATCACAAAAAGACATTTTCACAAACTAACCATGCAGTAGAAAGCATTCCTAACTTAGTGAAGGATGTAAGATATTTATTGCTAAGAGTTCAGCTGTCAAACCAACACAGTCTCTCTCCTACTGAATGTTATTTTTAGACACACACTGTCTATTTTATTTTGCATTATATTCTTTGTTGTATTCTACATCTTATAATATTTGTTAGTCTTTTTCTATTTATATTTATTCACACTGTCGCTCAGCTGATGTAACACCTGAATTCCCCCTGTGTGGATCAATAAAGTCTTATCTTATAATGGAGGTCTAATCAGATTTTATAAGTGATGATGAAAGAACTAAAAAAAACTGCTAAATAAATATGCATGTAATAATTCACACATTTTGCTGTTGACAGTTTTAACTACGTACTATTGTTGACCATGCCGGGCAGAAAAATTTGATGTTTGTACAAACTGCTGCAATTTGCTTTTATGCTTTGAGCGGCTCAAGATTTTCTTTTATCTCAAATTTAAAATATAACTGAGGAAAAAGTTTGTATACTTTCTCCTGCGCTGGATTTTACATTAATCATGCGCATGAAGCCGCAGTTCAAAGGTCATAAAACACCATAATTCAGCTCTCTATGAAGACATGTTCCCATGAGCTCTTCTGTATTTTTTTTCAAATTTAGAAAGTTAGTAGGAGAAGCTGTGGAAAAAAACGGACAACTCCAACCTCTGCTCTGAGTCTTACTTCAGACAGCTTTGACATGTGCTCTGCAGTTTTTCAGCTCGCATGGGTTTATTTTTAGGCGTATATGCTAAGAAAACGTCAGGAAGTAGATATCCTCCCGCTGTACTGTTGACTCTACCTCCCATCATGCTTCATTAATCCTTTATTCAGATACTGTAATGGTATTATGTGTCAGGAATAGAAAGGCCTTATAGGATGACACTGGGCTGGTATGGAGACAGCTGTTGTTTGAATGTCTTGGTTATTGTAAAGATGTGAACCATGACTGAGGGTGTTTGTGTAGCAACCAGCAGCACATTACTCCTGTCAGTGCGGATGAACCTTGAAACTACCACAGAGCTTTATGTTGTTTTCACTGAAAAATGGAGTTTGTCACTTTAGAGGATAGGTGTGGATTTTTAATACATTATTCACACATCCATATGGACACTGACAGAGTGACTGTAATTGTTGCTGCTGTCTATACTGGCTGTGAAGTTAAACAGGACAACATTCACAATACTTATTCTGTGCAAAGACTGATTCTAAAGGTCCCTGAACACTGGTTTAATAAAATCTTAGTCACAAACTGTGTCAGACTGCATAATATCAGTCTTTGAAGCAGGAGAATGCAGTGAAGCCTGGTGAATCGCTGCATTATGATGCAAAAATGTGCAAGTACAGACACATCATCATAGGCATTGATGTACTATAAGACTTTTTATGAAACACTTGCAGTATTTTTTTCTTCACTTTATTAAAAAATGGTGCTTATTATTTCAATGTTTTCACTCTAGTCATGATTAGCTGCTTTATAGATGTGGGCTGCACCAGCAGCAGCATATACCAAACCAGATGATTCATGGTGTCAGTATACTTCAACAGAATGGGCGAACAGCATCTGAGTCACACACACACACAGTTTTCTTGAAACATGAAATTGTTGCGTCCAACACATTCATGCCCTCCTCACTCAGTGACTGGCTAGATATATGGAGGTGAGAAAAAAATGCTGTTTGAAATTCTCGAGGTTTCAATTTGACTGAAAACTGAGAAAGTTAGAGTTTCTGGTGAGTTCTAAGTTCAGTTTGAGGCCATGCTGAACACAAACACAGACACACTCCCACAGCTGGTATTCTGGCTGTTTGGGGCGAATAAACACAAATGGTCGAATGAGGCGAGGGGAAAATTCATTTTGCTCTCTGAACACACCTTAAAGCTCCTACACAATCACCTCTGTCACTTTTCACTTAAACAACTGAGTACAACATCATGAATGCTTTTGAGGACAGATTGTCCAAAAGTTACCCCTGTTTGATTGATTCATTGTGTCTCTCCATCTTCAGAAAAGCTTTAAACATGGCCTCCTCCAGTCCTGAGAACATGTCATATGAATTACATCAGTTCAATCATACTGACACCTTTATTGGGTTCTTGATCACCAAGGCTCTTAATTAGCCAGCAATTAATGTGCCACAAATCACGAATGAGGTCCACCATTTTCAAAAATGTTCTCTCATGATTATCAGCTTTCATTTCATTCAGTGAAAGTTCAGCTCATATGAGGCAGCTGATATGAAAATATGTTGACGCAAATGTGGGGGAAGCAAAAAACCAACCAAACAAACAAAAAAGAATACAACAAACAACAATAAAAAGACTGTAACTTCATGAAGATACCCATTTGTCTTGGCTGACTGCTCACATTAGCTTTGGCTGAATTTCATGATGCATTTTTACAAAAAACAAGGGCTATGGGTTTATCCATTCATTATCCATCTTACAATGGAAATGCACTATACTGTACATGTGGACATGTCAATATTGTATTAAGAGAAACTTGAAAGTTTTCAGCCTCTCCTTTAATACTTCTTCTCTGCCACAATAACTTGTGGTCCTAATGCTATTTCAGATCAACAGCATATGCATAAAATAATCAAAATAATCAAAATAGTGGGTCAGAAAATGAAGGATCCCTCTTGCTTGCATGAATGTGAGAGTGAACGTGTGCTGATTTAATACACCTATGCTCAAAGCACAAGTGTGTGCATGTGATTCATTTGGGGTTTTGTCACACTGAGGAAGTGACACAGCTGCTAAGGTCAGCGGGATACAGAGAGAGAAGGAGAGAGTGGGTCGTTGTCATGGCGCCCAGCTAAACAATGGAGTGAGGAGGTCGGAGAGGAGACGGCATCACAAGGTTGACACCCTTAAGGAGAAATCACCTCATACTTTACACACACTGATGGACAATACACCCTCGGCTCCTTTAGTCATGAGACACATTGGACAGATTCACACCTGACAGCCGACACCCGAAACTCACCCCGCACACTCACTCCATCTACCTTGGCCTCTTTGTTAGTGAAATGCACAAATCACACCACATGCACACACACCGCTGACACCCCTTTCTCTCCGTCTCACTCTCCATTACTTTCATAACAGCATTTATAATCATCTACATGACAATCTGTGTGGGGCTCTATAGTGAGGCTCGGGGGTGACAGGGGTTAGTTCTGAAGGGAAGCAGTGCATGCTGGGATTGCGGCCTGCTGAGAGAGTGGCATTCTGGGAGGCAGTGTCCTGCGGGCAGGGCCTCTGGGGGATGCAGTATGGTTAATAGGCCTTTCATGGCCGGCCCACAAAGCCTTTTGTCTGGGGCTAATTCATGCTGCCCAGCATGGAGAGATGGAGAGGGGGGAGGGGCGCCATGTAGGGTTTTTGGGGTTGGGAGTCCCCACATTTTCTCCTCTCTCTCTCTCTCTGCAGTGTAGTGCAGGGTGGCACTGGTGTGAGGGAGCCACATACAAACAGAGTCCTGTGCGGTAGCAACAACACCAAAACATTGGCAGAGCTTGCAAAGTGCTGGCAAACGGCACAACAACACTGGAAAACACCCACGATTAATGACTCCTTGAAAACATCTTGAAGCTGGAACATCCTGCTGGATTTTGTGAACGTATAACTTTGCACAGTGAGGGATGTGGAGTTTGAATTCAGTGAAAAAGCTGAAAAGTGCATCAACCCCCCAATCCTCCTCCTCCCACACACACACACAAACACACTCTCACCTGAACAAGAGCAACAGGTGTCATAAAATGCCACAGCTTGTAAGTGACTGGTGCTCCCGCTGGGTTGCAATAACCCCACAGGTACAACATGGTGGGAGTTCCTGCATTCACAGAGGCGAGACGCGGCCGGCTTCCCACCAACAGACCCCCCCTATCAAACCCTGTGATCTTGGAATAGTCAGTTATTAATGAACTGGACAGGAACGGCTCCCCTCTATCAAAGTGTGCTGATTGAAGTGGAGAAGAGAATTCCAGAGCGAGCACAGGGGGGGTTCGAGCTGTGATCACTGTGGTATGAGTGTGTGTGTGTGTGTGTGTGTGTGTGTGCGTGCTGCACAGTCCTGCCTGGGCCCGTCCCATCCACAACAACACAACACAGCACAGCACTGCACAGCTGCACTGGAGGACCTGCAGGCCTCAATGGACCGGGGTCAATACAAACTCTGTGGGGACCAACGCATACCAAATCAGGGGGAACAGAGCAGGGGGGTAGGGGAGGGGGCGCACTTTTCTCCTCCAGGACACCGTAGTCTTGAGAAATAGGCGTTTTAAAGAGTTTTTCTGATCATATTCACCTGTTTGTTTGTTGTAAATATGGTTACAAGTTCTACTTTTACGCACAACCACTGGAAAGTCCTCAGGGGTTGTGAGAAGGGATTTGTTGTCTGAGGAAACGGCAGTGCAGTACCCAGCTCTGGGATTTTGGGAGCCAGTCCCTATTGTTCAGATCCCTCCTCCTGCTTGGGAAGTGGGAGGACCCGAAAAGGCGTCGCAAAAGGGAGAATTGTTTGAGAGCTCAGTCATCCAAAAACGGCCTTTCAATGTGAGAACTTGGGGAGCCGAAGAAAATGTCGGTGGCATCGCAGTAAATTACTAAAGCAGCGAGGCTTTAGAGGGAAAAGAGAAGTAAAAACTTTTGTTTATTGGGACTAAGACTCACCGCAGAAGAGAGACGAAGTGAAGATCGGCTGGCTAAAAACGAGGTGTGAGCACCAAATACAGCGGTTTTGGTAAGTTTTACTCCTTCATGCGGTCCATGTTTTTGCGGTGTTACGCTGCATATCAACATGTATTACAAACGTATAAGTAAATATATCAGTTGTGATGTGTGTTTGCAACTTTACGCAACTCTGTAACGACACGATTACTACTTTATAAACAGAAAAAGTTGTGATTTTTGCGTCAAGACTACTTGCTCATGCGTGAGTACTTAAGTAGCAACATTTGTTTTGTTTCTTATTGATACACTATAACTTTGCCACACAACGTGTCTGTACCGTCAATCTTCTTCATTTGGATGGAAGTTTGCGTTTTGGCTCCCGCTTTTGGATTCACTTTTAACAAGAAAAAGTAACTTTGCGTTGAGACTTAGCCTGTTGTTGATTGGATGAGCTGTGCGTCCTTATTTTCCAACGTTTTCCTCCTATTTCTGTCCATATGTGCCGACTATTACAATGCGATACATGTATGTGAGGAGGAATCAGCTTTGTGTGACACGTTGCAGAGATTCATAGCTGTGTTTTTAGGGATACGTACGTTTTTCTTTAGAAAAGTGCGTCTACGTTTTGCAGGCCGCAGCCTATAGCTATGTAGTCGCTCCCATAGGGTAACAGAAAACAGACATGGTGAGCTCTGCCAGATTTACCCCCATATTATCATAGGGGAGTGCAACCGTGTAGTGGTGGGTGTAAAGTTTTGGAAAAGTGTCCGTAAAAATCAAAAGGACAAAATGCATTGAGATGCTAAGGTAAGCAGTGTGTTGACCCATCAGTGTCACGATGATGCTCGTTATGGATGTTATATATAATACATGATAATATGCGTATAACTAGTGAAAATACTAAACGTGATCAGTGACAAAACACTTTCTTTACTCACCGGTTACTGAAATGAGCAAACCATAACAATGCCACCTGAGTGCATTTCTACAGTCCCCTTCACCTAAAGTCCTGTAGTGTTAGAATAACCTAATTAAGGCCTAATTAAGGAATAAACTGACAGCTCGGTGCATCATCCTGCGTCGCTGTCAAGAGACTCTCTCCTGATATCATCCTCTCATTCAGGTCCGATTTAATGAGAAAATGTTTGTCTTAATCCCCGGGCTGCTAATGAGTCTTGGGCCGGGGGTGTCAGACACCGTGGGGGCCGGGTGGACAGACAGGGGCCTTGCAGGAACAGCCGCAGGGGCTCAAGTTTCCAACCCCAGGTGTCGCTTTGTTGTTTGGATTACATTTCGCCTCCACTGTCGCGCACGGAGGAACCTCTGCGATTCAGTGACAGACATGGCATCAGACAAGAGGGCCTGATTGTTCCCGCTGAATCAATGTCACTTGGATTAAAAGTCGAAACGAATGGCCTGGCCTCCTCCAATTAGGTGCACAGTTTATAAGGGAATTAATTGGTCTCAGTAAAAAAAAAAAAAGAGCCTCTTGTTGTTTAGTAGCATGAGTTTGTTGTTGCTGTTGATCAGCTCTGGCAGTCGGATGGATCAAAGTTGAACTAATTGATTCCAGTCTGATTATCTGTTTCTCAGACTACTTTGGCCCCTTTGATTACTTATGTGGAGCCTGAAAAACAAAATTAGAGGAGTTTATAATCAATCTGACAAGACACTGAAATATCAAAGCATACTTCAACATTATGCAGCTACTGTAGGTTGAAAATATCACACTACACTTCTAAAATAGGGGATGAAATAACATAGACAAGATTTTTAGACCTGATTCATTATTGGAAGTCATATTTATGCTTCATATCTCTATAGTAGCATCATGATGTTATGTTTTTACTCAGGATATGATGATGAATGAGATGCTCTCAAGCTGCAGTCCCAGGCCAAAACAAAACCTACTGCTACTACTAGTTCTCTAAAGTAGAGTTTTAATTGATAAATTGATTAGCCAGTCAACACAAACTTGAACACAAGTTATTTTTCAAGCAAAAATGCAAAACATATCGTTGTTAAAGGCTCTCAAATGTTTTCTGCTTTTCTTTGTCATACAGTATATGACCAAACAAGTGATATAATGATGACAGCTTGGCTCTGAGAAAAACCTTTTTACATTTCTTGACATTTAATAGACTAACATATTAATCAAATAATCATCAGCCGTAGACTACAGTAAAGTAGACCTTATTCATTACTTAATACCACAGGCACAACTCACGTCCCTATAGGAGTATTATAATACCATGTTTTTTACTTATGCAGGATATTGTGATGACTTTAAGACTGCCGTCTTATGCAAATACAACAGCTATCAACTGGTAGTGCAGAAAATGTACCGCAAATGGCGCAGCATAGTCCTTGAAAATCCTACAAGCTGGAACAGAAAATGTGCGTGCCTATAGGTCAGAACAGGAAACTAATTTTATTGTCTTTTCGTTACAGAGTCTGGTGCGTGTCCAGGTTTGTGTTGCCAGAAAGACATTTTCAATAAAAGGAGCTTGAAATTACATCTGATTGATCTTGGTTACCGGCCAAATGGACTTGTAGCAGCAACAAAGCTGCCAATTTTCCACTCTTTGGCCTGTATGGTGGTTCTTTTTCATTTGGCCTATAGGAGCTGAGCTTTCATAGCTTGTAAAGAAAAGTTACTGTGTGGATTTAGGTATGCGGCCAATGGCAATAGAGTTTCTCACTCGTATATTAGTTTATTCTCCCCTTTTTAAAAGTCTGATGTAAGATATAAGTGGAAGGATAAGATTTAACTTGTTTGACTCTTGGCCTTTTACAGCGCGGTTCTTACATTTGGATGTAAATCAGAGTTTTCATATGGAGATGAATTTTCAAGATGCATTTCAAGATTACAAACAGCCAGCATTTCCATGAGGGCTGCTGTTACTGCTCGGATCTCGTGTGTGTGTGAGTGTTCGCCAAAGTTCCTGAGGTTTGACTCTAGAGCTGGAAAGCTGTATTGTTATTGTAAAGGGTGTAACATTGGCGTTAATTGACAAAGGAGGGAAAAAATCCTTCCTGAGGGCATGCTTTCATCTCTATGACAGCGGGTACACTCATGCAGTCATAACAGCCTGCAGGCAGAATCTGAGGGCCTTCGCTGCACATGTGTGTGTGTCTTTTCGTGTGTGTGAGTGATAGTTCCTGTCCACTCAGGATCATCTCTTCACACTGGAATGTGTTTATTGTCACTTTGGTCCTCAACCGGCCTCACCTGCGTGGTCATTTTAAGATTAGAAGAAGACAAATGAGTGTGTGTGTGTGTGTGTGTGAGTGAGAGAGAGAAGAGGGGGTAGTTTACACTTAATAATTTCATCAAACGTTTTTTCGGGTTAATGTACTTTTCATAATGGAGCCAGGAACACAGTCATCGCCAAGTAAGGCTGCCTGATTTCCCAGAGCTGAACATTATTGGCCTGTTGACATACGATGCATTAGGCCTTCAGTGCTGACAGATTGGAGGCTCAGGACTCAGGACTCAGGCCTCGTGCCCCCGGGAGGGTTTCTGTGTCCAGTCAGACATGGATAACCAGAGAGGGACACCTGGACCGGCAGGTGGCCGGGGTCCAGGCCCCTCCCCTGGGGCTGCATACCTCTCTCCTCCTGATCCTCCCTGTCAGCCAGGACCACAGAGAGAGACAGAGAGAGAGAGAGGGAGAGAGAGAGAGAGGAATGTGAGGTTAAAAAAGGGGGGGAATAGAAAAGGAGAAAGTTCTGACAGAGAGTTGGAGAGGCTAATTAAACAGGCGATCAAACAGTGAGATTATTGAAGCAGGAATGAAGATAAATTGGATGCAAGGAAAAGTAAGACAGAAAAAAATGCCTCAGATGGAAAATTTGTTGCAAAGGAATTGTGCAAGATAATTGTGAGATAATTGTGCAACTACTCCAATGCAAAGCGTCATTTTTATAACATGCAGAAACCATATCTGGATGCCCGTCTTCAGTTAATATCTGTATTATGAATATATTAGGGCTTTCAGTCATTGTCTTAACAGCCCTAATAAGGATTATCCAAAGCTCTTTAAACCAGTTGAGTTGATTTGTTCCACTACATAAAGTAAGAGTTAAGAAGCTCTTGATTGGATAATGAAGTGATCCAAGCCGTACTCTGACTTTCTCTCACACACATGCAAACACAAGCACACACGTTGTGAGTCTGGTGTGAGTGCTGTTCACTCATTGATCAACTCCAGACCCGGGTTAGAAAGCTGTGTGTGTAGACAAATAGCCCTGTGTGTGCAAAGCAGATATTTGGACAAAGATTAGGGGGTGTTATTACGAGCCAAAAGCAACCCAGACGCCTTAATAGATCATTCACACACAGGCACAAGATTGCACTCTGACTGGGACTGTTCAATTGAAGCCTCAGCTAGCTTCTCTTCTCTCTTTCTGTCTCTATTAGGCACATATTGTTGCAGCTTCATTATGTTCAAAGACAAGACTATAACCTGAAGTACCATTTTTTTAAAAGATATGCTGGAACAGTATTTCTTCGAGCATGTGTGAACGAAACAATAAAAACACCAGAAAAAACATAGAGGAATCTGGGTTGTGTTCCAGGGCTTTAACCAATAATCAGATTTAAAGTGTTGCCCCAGAGAGAAAAAACTCATCATTGAAGAATGTCAAACTGGCAGGAGAAGACATGATTCAACAGAATAAATCACTGGGCACCAGATTAGTTAGTTAGTGGGCCCCCGAGGTTATCAGAACTGGAATTTTCCATTGACAGTGCGCCTCTGTTTGCCGTCCAACCGTATGTGCGTGCGTGAGGTTATATTTTATGATATTTCAGAGCACATCCGTGGCTCTGAGTGACAGGACAAATGGTAGCTCTGCCTTACCATGTCTCTCTCACACACACACATACTAATCCAGCTTCTGAAACCGAGAGCTCTCTTTGAAACAAGCCTCTTCCAGCTGTTTCTCCTCTTAACAAACTCCTTCAGGCCCAGCAGCTTTCACTTTACAACCGACTTCGACCGGTTGCTCCATCTCGAAAACCATTTGACGCTCCACGCCCTCTCTCTCTCCCTCACTCTGTTCAATTTCCTGTCTCTCCTTTTTTTTCTAGCTTTTTTAGCTTTTCTAATTCCTGCTCATATCTGTTTTTCCCCTTCAGTTGTTTCATATAACTTTACAGCCTTTCTCCATTCCCTCATCTATCCCCCTCTTTCTTTCCGCCTCCCCCCTTCTTATCTCGATTTCCTAATGCCTCCTCATATCTGTTTTTCATATAATATTTCACTCTCTCTGCTTTTTCTCTTCCTTCCTTCATCTCCCACTGAGAGTTAGCCTACAGGGCCAGGCAGTCTCCCTCTCTCCCTCTCTCCCTCCTGGTTCCTGCTGAATAATGGGGAGAAATTGCTCTTGATTTATAATTGGTTCCATTCACTCTGATGCATGAGCTGCCAAAGGAGTTGGGGGGCCCCTTTCACCCCCTCATATCCCTCCTCCCTCTCGCCTTCCCTCCCTACGATGCAGGAACACACAAGGAGTAGACTGCATATATGTACAGCTATGAAAGTCTATATTCGCATGCGTGAATGCCATGATGCGCATGAAGTTTATCTCTTCGGCCGACAATAAGTGGTAGCCTGTTTTTTTGCGTGTTGACATTTGGTTTTGGAAAAACTTCCTGAGGTCTGCATATTTATGTGCCTCTGTGAGTTTACTTTTACCATGTAATAGGAGTTTGTTTGATTGCTTGCTTATGTGTCATCAAGTGTGTGTGTGTGTGCAGGGTGAGAGAACATACAGCGAAAGAATGGTTGTGGGTAAGTGAAATATGTAACTGCATGTGGTGTGTTTGTGATGAGTACTGTGAAATCCAGGGTATTAGTTAGTTTTCACAGTACTGTATGAGAATGATACAGTGCTGGAAAAGAGAGACTATTGTTCCTCTGGTTAAAACTTGTCAGAAATGATCCACCTTCCACAAAAGAGTCTCAAGGCAGACACATACTCTTTATGTTTTGCACAGTGATGTCATTATATTAGGGCTGCAACTAACTGTTGATCATCTGATTAGTGGTTTGGTCTATAAAATGTGGATCCCCATTGATCCCCAAAGTCTAAGGTGATGTCCTGAAATGTTCACTCTTGTCCTGAGCAGCAGTCCACAACTTGAAGATATTCAGTTTACTAACATATCAGACTGAGGAAATCGGAAAATGTTCACATTTAAGTAGCTGGAATCAGAGAATTTGGACTTGGACTGGAGAATGACCACGAACGATTAATCAACTATCAAAATAGTTGCAGATTAATTTAATAGTTGGCAACCAATCGATTAATCAATGAATTGTTGCAGCAGTACTTTAAATATCTTGTTTTGTTTAACCAACAGTCCAAAAGATATTCACACCTCAGATTTGAGAAGGTGGACATTTTTGGTATTTTTCCTCATTAAATGACTCAAACAATCAATCAATTATCAAATGTTGGCATACATGATGATAACACATGTATAGTGTGTCTTTAATACAGTTTTAGAGTTAAAAGTATAAAAGTGTCTTTCTAGCTATATTGATGGATAAATGATAAATGATGATAAATAGCTAGCTTGTATCAATCTGTCCTTTTTTCCTTCTAGCTATCTTTCCTTCCATCCCTCCATCTAATTCTCCTTCCTTCCTTTTTATCCTGCCATCCATCTTTTTCATCCCACTTTCTTCCGTTGTTCCACTATCTTCCTTTCTTTCCTTTCAACTATCTGTGTAGGCCGATGTTTTAAGGCTGGTAATTTTAAAATTAGTGATTAACATACTGAAATAGTTTCTCAAACTATCGATTACATTTTTTTTGGTCTATAACATCTCAGAAAATAGTGAGATAGAATGTCCAACATAATTTCTTACAGCCCGTGGTGACATCTTCAGATGTGATCAACATGTATGACACTGAAAATAAACATGTCAGAAGCTACAACCTGCAAACATTTGTAATTTCTGCTTAATAAAAAACTAAAAATGATGATTTGATTATCAAAATAGTTGCTGATTAACTTTCTGTTGATTGACTAATTGATTAATCATTCCATCCAGTGCATCCATTTTACCTTCTTTTTATCTATCCTACTCTCTTTGCTTTCATCCATCCATCTATATTTCCTTTCTTCCTTACTCCCTTCCATCCCCCTCTCCTCTCTGTTACCTACATCTCTGTTTGGTCAGGCTATCTGGCTCAGACTCCCTAAAAAAGGCATGATAGTCCTGTTCCCATGGCCCTGGTGGGCATGCTGGCATCTCACGCCAGGAAGAGGAATGTGGGTGGGTGTGTTCACCATGGTGTGGTAATTAGCTCTCCGTAGTTAATTCGGCTTCGTTATCTAAATTATGCAAATGCGGCGGTGCCTAATTGATTAGAACGCCCCCCTTCTTTCCATTGCAGGTCTGTCCAGATCCCCCTCGTTAATCCTCGAGACGCTCTGTAGCTCGTTAGTGTCGGTTCGGGGGTGAAGGAGGGTTTGGACGAGCATATAGCTCGTTAATACTTAGTGAAGCGTGTGCGTGTGTGTGTGTGTGTGTGTATGTGTGTATTATGAAAGAAGAGGGGGTAAATTCTCAACCTCATTAGAGATGCTTAGATGCTTTTGATGTGTAATTTTATGGCATGAGAACAAGTGATGTCTCGAGTAGAGGATTTGGACTGACCCCCTCTCCACCTGTTGGGAAGAGTTTCCATGCCAAGATAAGAGTCCAGAACGTTCTCTTCTTATCCAAGAAAGCCGGTCTCCAAATAGAGGAGAGATAGATGGGAATAGATTTAGGATTTGTTCTTTGCCAAGTTTTTCCTTGTTTGAAGTACAACAGAAAAGTATGGAGATTGTCCAAATCAGTCTGCATTATCTATGGCACCATGATAATACATGGCAGATACTCAATGCCAGAATTATACTTGAAAAGGACACGATAAGTGGTACCAGACACTCAGTTTTAACTTTTAATCCTCCATTTATCTTGTACAAGTGAATAACAAACAATGACATATTGATAACTACAGTAATTAACTACCAGTCAGTTGTTTGACTTTTGGTGGCACAATTATTAATAACTTGATCATCAGAAAATTTGAGGACAGCTGCCAAACGTTTGATGGTTTCAGCAGCTCAAATGTGAGGACTCTAGAGTTTACATAACTCTAAGTTGAATATCTTTTGGCAAAGAAAGATGCTAACTTGGAATATTACAACATTTCTTCCCAACTGATTAATCAATAATGAAAATGATAATTCGTTGCAGCCCCGTCTTTGATTAAAATCCTCTCTTTGGTGCCGTGTGGGTGCTCTCTCCCTGCGTGATGGTCCAATGGTGAACTGGGTGTGTTGTTGGTTTGTAAAGCAATCTCCAGACCTTCCTTATCCTCCTCATCCTCCTCCACTCAGCAGAAACCAGGGCCAGAGCGAGAGGCCAGCAAACAGATTGACAGAGTGAGGGGAAAATATGTTGGGACATTCAGCAACGCTCTCACACACGCTCTCTCAAACACACCCTCTCATTGACTAGACCCTGCTCTCTCCTCCTGCTCGCCTGCCAGTTGACATCCTCTCTATTAATTTGAGTTGCCGTTCTGCTTTCTCAGTCAACCTCTCCACCCCTCCCTACCCCATAAACCCCCTTCACCCATCTCACATCAATCCATAAAGGCACTGAGCCCCCCTTTCTGCCTCCCCAAACCCTCCACACACTGCTCTCAAACCTCTTGGTCATTGAGCCCCCCCTCCTTCTCTTTGGTCATTGAGCAGGGCCCATCAGCTCTTCCCCGGGCCCTTCAGAGTAGCGTCTCCCCTTTCTCCAGGGGTGCACGGGGTCTTTGTCCGTGCACCGGCTCACTGCTTTACAATGACTCTCCACTCTATTAAGGTGCGTTCTGCCTGTTAGCGTCGCCAGGGGCAACCGGCCTCCCGCATGGCAGCTATGCAGCATGGCATTGTGGGCCGCAGGCCCGAGCGGGGCAGTTGAACCCCCAGCACTCCTCACACTTGACACCGCATGTGTTTATCTAAAGGGGGGGCTTTGTGGTGTTTGGAGAACCTCGAGGGAGGGGAGGGTGGGCACAGGGTGTAAAAAGACGTAAAACTGGGGGAGGAGGGAGGGCAAGAGGGGAGTTTGGGGAGGTGATAAATATTCAACAGCTCAGCTACTCAGGAGTTACTACCCTTCTACCCCTCCACCACAGCCGCCCCTCCTGTGTGTCTTCTCCATGCCAGAAAGCAGATGGAATGTGAGAGCTCAGGGAGGAGGCTCCAGTCTGGTTTTATCCAATTAGCAGGGTTGTCAAAATGAATTTATCCACGGAGGCAGGGGGACAATGGGACCGGCAGTGGCCCGGGAGAACAGGGGCCCCGGTGTCTTTACTTAGCACGCTCACAATGAACTTCTGTCAAGTGACTCTCCCACAATGACATATAAGGCACTGGCATACCTACACTCACGATGCATGCCTGCACACCACTGCCACAACCTCATACTCGCTGCTGGCCGCGGTCTCTCCGAGCACTCTCCATGATATAACCACAGTACAGATGTTGCACACGGATACACACACACACACACACACACACACACACACACCTGTCCATTCAAGTCCAAGGCAAAACACAAGTGTTCATAAGCAAAGTCAAGATGTTTTCAGGTCCATTAAAATGACACAGCATTACAATATTTTTCTTTCCTCCCTCCTGGAGTGATCTGATCAGATACCAGTGGTCTCTTTTTCCCGAATGTAAAATCTGTTTACCTTACTGCTTAATACTTATTAGCATCATTTTTATGTAAGGTACCATGAGACCAGATGCTGTGACCAGGCACTAGAAATTAAGTTGGCTGTTATAATGACATAGGTAAAGAAACAGTCATTTATGTGGATTGGTGACACAAAATCTGCTTAATAAGGTTAGGATCTACCTCTACTTAGTGTTCCTTCAAGTTCTTTCAATGCATGTCTCTCTCTTATGAGTTTATTTTTCTTAATCTAGCTTTTTTTAAACTTACATTCTTACATGCAGTCAAGTCTTAAGGCAGCGGTGTCTCACAGTAGTCATAAGTCTCAATTCCTCAACATGATTACAGAAATAACTCCACTCCTCTGTAATAATACTTCTCGAGCAGGCAGATTTTGAACATTTCACACAGTCCCCTACACTAAACTGTCACTGAAGTATTTTTTAATGCCACAAAGCTGCTCCCACAAAGTGTTTGCCATGTTCATTACTGGTGAGGCTATAGCAAAACAGTCACAGGCACGTATACACACTAACACATTCTCTCAGTTCTTAATTTAGGGGAGCTGTCTGTGAGCGTGCTCTGGTTTTTATCAGTCTCACTGATGCGTAGGAGGCTCTTCTCCCTCTCTGTGTCTGTGACTTCTCAGGGAAGGATGGATGGAAAAAGTTGTCAGGCCATATTTTCATCTTGAGGCAGGGTATTCACTAAGCAAACACACAACCCTGCTGACTAATGAATCAGACAGACAGACAGGCTCAAAGGAGTGTTGCTGTTTTTAGGGAGTGATGATGTACGAGGGGCCTTTTTCATACCGCCGTTATAATAAAGCTCTATCTCTGTTTCTTTCTCTCCTCCTGTCTCACCGCCTCTGATTTATTTGTGAGACAGAATTTGGCAACAACAGACCGGCTAGGTAAGAGGTGTCAGTGTCCTGCTGTGCGTCCAGTTGGCAGATTGACTGGTGTGGTTTTACGGTTAGCGACTCTCGCAGTTGGGACAGGTGCTCGATACAGATGTATATGTGTCTTTTATGGGCAGCTGTCCTGGGTTGTGTCCATACAGCAACCGGCCACAGAAGCCACAGGCCTTCAGCTATGTTCGCTCCTGGTTCCACAGTAGCTTGCTGTTTGTTTACCAAGCGAGCCCACTACTGATGAGCCACTCTGAGAGGACGTGTGAGTAATTGAAAGTGTACATGTATGAAGGGCAGCAACTATAGATTATTTTCATGGCCGTCACAATTTCCCAGTCCGCACTGACATCTTCATATCGCCTGTTTTGTCTGACTAATAGTCCAAATATTCAACAAAACAGAAAAGCAGTAATTCCACATTTGAGTGTAATGTGCTTGCTGCTTGCTTAAGGCAGCTGTAATCAGTGTTTTTATATTAACAATGGCTCACATGACTATTCATTGTGACAAACCCACAAAGAATTATTACACAACTTTGCAGTGTTTAGTGTCTTTGTTTTAGTTTTAAAGCCAGCTTTAAAATCTTTACTGTTTTGCTTCACTCTTGCTATTCTTATCATTTTCAGACACACCAAACAGCTGTTTTTAGTCAAAAATCTCTGATAAAGCCATTGTAAACAGCAGTATATGGCAGGCAGATGAAGACAATGATAAGCTTAGTGGACATAGTGGAGCATTTAGTAGTGGTGGAGACCAAAAACAGAGCTAAAATGAAAGTGAAGATGGCCAGAAACAAATGAATGCAGATGTTGTTATGTGTCTGCTGTGTGTGTAAATAAGCAACTGTTGGCTAACAATTTCTTACAAGATGATAATATTTTGATGTTGTATTCACAGCTTGTGTCTGCTGCCAGTCATCAGTCATTGCAGATGTGATCAATAAATAAAACCACTGTTGATTCACTACATTTGAAGCAGTTCATCTACTAATCGTTAGAGCTCCACATGGTTTTTTTTGGATAGTGTTGAAGGTAGTTCTTTGTTCCTGTGCATGTCGTGAGCACTAACAATCTAAAATTGTTTACACACATTCATAATGTGCAATTAAAATGTAACACAGTAATGTGTGGTCTCCTGTGGCAGTTGGATTAGTTAACAGCTGTTTTTCCATCAGCCTGCTGCTTTGCTCATTTTCACTAAATGTGCCAGGCAGCTAAACATTTTCACTGGGGCCATTAGATGATGAAGGTGCGCTGTAAGAGTTTCCATTCTCTTACTGTCCTGCTTTGGCCCCTGTGTGTGTGTGTGTGTGTGTGTGTGTGTGTGTGTGTGTGTGTGTGTGTGTGTGTGTGTGTGTGTGTGTGTGTGTGTGTGTGTGTGTGTGTGTGTGTGTGTGTGTGTGTGTGTGTGTGTGTGTGTGTGTGTGTGTGTGTGTGTGTGTGTGTGTGTGTGTGTGTGTAGTCCCTAGTCTCTGAGCTTCATCAATCATCTCCTTGCCATAATAAGATCAGGACAAATATGTATTAGAAAGTCGTGCTCTTCCATTTTGACTGTATCAAAGCAGGACAGTTTGGGCCCTCGAGTGTGCGCATGTTAAGCGACATGTATGTATATGAGAAAGAGAGAGGGAGAAAGAAAGAGAGAGATTCAGTTTTGCAGGACCACCCGCCTCATCCTGACGGGAAGTTGTTAGTTTAACCTGACAGGAAAGAATTCGGGAAACTTGGCAACAAGCAACAAGGGAGAGAGAAAAGCTCCCCTCTCTATATTAACTGTTAATACACTGACCATTACCATCCTCTCCTCCATTTTCCTCCCAATGCATTCTGCACTGAAGTATAAAAGAACTTCCATCTCGCACAAATGCACACACTCCCACAGTGCTGCGATATATATTTCCCCCGTCCCCCTCCCCTCCTGCCTCTCATTAGTTGTTCTTTGTCCCAACTGCTGAATGCAGCCTGTGTGTTTTCCTTCCTCCTCCTGGACCCTCTACCTGTATCGGTTTCACCTGAGCTGGAAGGTGGAGGGGTTGGGTTACGCCCCGCAGAATGAGGGCGCCCCTTTGATGAACACAGGCTAGATGGGTGCGGGTACAGGCGGAGGAGATGGGGTCAGCAGTGAGATGGGGGCTGACAGAAAAGAAAGGCTTTATTTGTGTCTGGAGTTTGGCTGCTAAGGGTATTGCGTTGAGTGCATCGCCTCCCCTAGGTTTCGTTAATGGCTGCCTGTTTGTGTATGTGTGTGTATACAAGTCAGTTAGAAGCAGAGAGAAAAGTGCATGTGTAAATGTCAGATTGACTGTTTGGATGGATGATGTATGTTTCCAAGCAAGAAGTTTGGTAGCTTTGTTGTCAGTACAGATCTGTCTGTGTGTTTGTTTCAGTCTGAATGTCACAGCTTGTACTGTTTGTTTTGAGTGTACCGACTTTGTAAATGACCCTCTAACCTTCTTCTTTGTGTGTGTGTTTCAGGAGGTAGTGTATGGAAGATGTCTGGAAAGCGAGACTGGACTCCGTGGATGAAAAAGAGAAGGGCTCCAGTGTTGTGTGCTCTGGGAGCAGTACTGCTGTGCTGCCTGCAGAGCGGCGCCTCTGTCTCCGGTGAGTAGACAAAATGAGATGGTGAAAAATTGGATCTAAGTAGAAATCTGCATGATTAAAATGTACACTCTGTTACTGTTCCATAGAGCCTATTATGGACTTCATATATGCTCAGTTTATGAATGCCTTTACATTAGGTTTTCCAAACACCTGGTGCAGGATAAGTCTTGCCAAGGACAAAATATTTTGGCTCACAGGGAGGGAGGTGTTTTACGTGTCTGGCAGCTGCAACAGCAGTTTGTTTGAAATACATTTGAAGAAGTGGGTAGTTTGGATGAGCTGTACTAGCCACCAGAACTGAACTGAAAAGAAAAGAAGTATTGTATGTCAACAGAAATTCCAAGCAAAGAAGTTATTGCAAGGAAACACCTGTATATGGTGACTTGTATGAAGTTTATGTTGCTGCTGACTGCTCTGTGTAATCTTCTCTCCATCAGACGAGGTTCCAGTGTTCACTGAAGAGCCCGCATCAGTGGTGCAGAAGTTGGGAGGCAGCATCAACCTGCGCTGCAGTGCCAGGCCCTCCTCTGCCAACATAAGCTGGCGCCTCAACGGTCGGCAGGTGGTGGATGGAGATCCTGGGGTGGTGCTGGGCCCCAACAGCTTGTTTATCCCCACACTCTCCAACTTGACTCTTGGCAGATATCAATGTGTGGCCAGTACCGGCGCAGGAGCTCTGGCCAGTGTGCCTGCTAACGTCACCGCTGCCAGTGAGTAGCCACCCACACAAAGCTTCAACACATAAACACAAACACACAGGCCCCTTTTGGCCCCGTTTTGGTTTGTCAGAGCATCCAAAGAACGCCTTTGACTTAATTTTCCTCTAGTAGACCAAAAACAGTGAAGGGGTGGTATTTGTTTGCTTAAAATTTTCCCCAATACAACACTGTAAACCTTGTTTCTTCCACTGCTTGTGGCTTGTTTGAATCTGGTCCTTCAACTACAATTTCGGTGCTAATGTTGCAAAACTGTTGAACATCACTGATTAGTGATAACAGCTTCGGATAGTCAGGCAGTAATTATTCTGTGCACTTCGACAAAAACAGCTGCTTTTAGTGTCATATTGACCTAATGGAGTTAAAGTGAATTATTCTCCATGTTGACGTTTTTAGTGCAGTGCCGGTCTGAGTGTGTGGTGTTACATTTGATATGCATCATGGGACTGAGAGGGGGCCTGAAGCTGTGTAACCTGAACCAGAGGAATGGAGGGGACCCAGGGGCTGGGGCCGGTCAGAGTGGGGAGAGGGGACCAGGATTCAGCCTGGGGCCCCCTGCCTTTCTTTGGCCCCTCTGCTCCCCACAACACCACATTCCTCTCCACAGGGCCCGACAGCAGGGCTCACCAGAAATTATGGCCCCGTAATTGGGTAGAGGGCTGTTTTGTGAAAAGCAGGGGGAAGATAAGGATGTTGTGTGTGTGTGTGTGTGTGTGTGTGTGTGTGTGTGTGTGTGTGTGTGTGTGTGTGTGTGTGTGTGTGTGTGTGTGTGTGTGTGTGTGTGTGTGTGTGTGTGTGTGTGTGTGTGTGTGTGTGTGTGTGTGTGTGTGTGTGTGTGTGTGTGTGTGTGTGGACAGAGGATATGGGTGTATGCCTGACTTGAACACACTATTAAGTAAAAAAAAAAAGAAGAGGCTTTTAACTGTACTTATTGTTTCACATGTAGGGATGTGATGTATGAGACTGCCAGAGCTGAAGTCTGAAGTGCTTTAGGCCAGTTGAGACAAGATCCTCACACAAGATGAGACGTGATGTCACATTCTCTGTCTCCTTGAAGCCCTCCATAACCTTACACACACATTTCTCTTCCCTCACACATTTTTCACTCCTCGCCCTGTCACTTTCCCTCCCCTTCCCACCTTTCATTATCTTTCACTTTCCCTCCTCCTTTGTTGTCTTCTCGTGTTCTCATGTGATAGTTTGTCAAGCTGTGATTACGAGAAACTTCGTGGCGCTCGTATGAAGGTTATTGATAGCTCAGAAAGTGGATGAATCGTGCTGAGATGACCACACGTGAAGCCAGACTGTTTTGCCCCACCTCCCCCAAAAACGTCTATAATTTAATAACGGTTTCTCCTCAGTCACTCTCAAACCGCCTAAGGAATCGCTCCACAGGGAGTGTGTACGTGCCTGCCTTTCCATGTGAGGCCTCTTAGCTGTATGCACATGTTTTTTGTGATCAGGATAGGTTGGTTCCAGACCCTCCTCGCTATCCGACTTCAGAAGAATCTGTGCTTTTTTGGCATAAGTTAAAAGCTCCTCGCTTGAATTCTTGTGCAGACAATCACCCTCCCTTTTGCTGCAGAAAACAGAGACATGTATCTGCACAACGTGAACTCACAACACATTGCACAAACATGTTATAATTTAGATGCACACACACACACACACACACACACACACACATTGGCCTCCTGCTGCTTCACATAAAGATGATAAATGCACTGTCTCTCTAGAATTATTTAAGTCGGCCTTGCCAAGCAGCCCTGGTGCGGGAGGTCTGCTTTACTTTATGAATACCATCAATCCTCTGTTCTGCCTCTCACCCGGGGCTTGCAGGTTATACACACACACACACACACACACACACACACACACACACACACACACACACACACACACACACACACACACACACACACACACACACACACACACACACAGACACAGGCACAGACACACACACACACACCTGAGATGCATGCGGGGTTGCTCCTGTGAAGAATGCGTGTGTGTGTGTGTGTGTGGTGGTGGTGGGGGGGCGTTAAAAGGTGTAACTGGAGGAATTTGGGGGAAGCAAGCAGGAGGAGGAAGGTGTACAGATATGGGGGGAGGAAGGGGAGGTTTGGCTGTAAAAACAGCACCTGATTGATTTAGCAAATGGAGCGCCACAGTCTCTCTTTAAAGTTTTTTCCCCTCAAACACACACACACACACACACACACACACACACACACACACACACACACATACACCACTTAGTTTGACATGCTCTGGCTGGGATTCTCATCTTTCTGAAAAAGAACTGAAACAGAGTTGGAGATAAAGATATGGTTGTGTGGTGTGTGTGTGTGTGTGTGTGTGTGTGTGTGTGTGTGTGTGGTGTGTGGACCCCTGATATCCCCCATTTCTCCCATTAAAACTCCCCCAGACACAGACAGGGAGGGACTGATCCAACATGCATGTTGAATAAATCAAAGCTGCCTGCAGTGAAGGTGTTTGCTCAGTGCTTTGAGTAAATCACTGTGATGTCCATATCAGTAGATACCCTGCCCTTAACTAAACTTTGCTTATTGAATTAGAGCTGTATACAAAGTCTCATCAGCTGACTGTATACCAGCAGCGTGGTCTTTTTGCCAAAGAGAGCTGCTGGTCCAAGAAAAACACACCAGTTGTAGCACCTCTGGAAAGAATGAAGAGAGGCTGTGTTTGTTAAGAATAAATCAACAAAGACTGGTAGACGTTTAATTACGTTCTTGGAGAAGTTTTATTTATCTTTCATTTCACTGTTGGACTCCTGCATGATAAATTACTTTCTTTTTCCCCTCTTGAGCTGTTCCTTTCTCTCCTTTCCTCTCATTTTAGTTTCCTTCTGCTTCAAATCTGTAAAATGGCAGCATCCCCCCCGCTAAGCTTTTTGTAGGTTTTTCTTTTCCTTTTTCTTTTTGGCTTCTTAAGAGCAGAATTTTGCTGTTTCCTCCCTAAATTCAAACTGGATATCTTCCTCTGAAACTCTAGAGGATGGACACCTCTCACCTTTGACCTTGTGGCCAGGCCTTCAAGCCGCTCAGGTGGGGGTGGGGGGGTGGGGGTGGGGGTTTAGGAGGTCGGAGGTCAGATGAGTGTCTGTGCTGTGCAGACTGTGTGTCTGCGGGACACAGTCGCACATGGCCCCAGTAATCCCACTCCCCATTTCCCACAGAATCTGAACCGGCTCCAGTCCCAGTATAATGTATGACGGGATTAATGACACCTACTCAAATGTTACACACACCACTTTTAGGCTTTAACCTTATCTAAAGTCGCATAAAATGGGTGACAAAGTAAAATGCAGCAAATGTTTTGAGCCAGAGTTATACAATTCTTTGTTAAGAAAAGCAGTGGGAAAGAAATCGCTAAATAGAAGTGGAGGAGGATTTTCTTTCAAAGAGAGGACACATTAGTGAAGTTGTGGGAATGTGGTTACAACACAATGGGGGAAAGCTGATGTAAGAGACACTCAATATGGAAACAGCGCAGTTATTATAGAGTTTATATTGCACAGAATATTGTGGTTTTCTACTTCTGAAACTGAGGACTGACTGTATATGTGACTGTTAGATGTGATTTACACAGTGCATAAGATGATGAAAGAATAGTGTTGCAGCAATGTGACAGCACTGACTTTTCCCTGCTTGTGTGTTTCTCAGAGCTGCGGGACTTCGAACCAGACGACCAGCAGGAAATCGAGGTCGATGAAGGCAACACAGCTGTTATTGAATGTCACCTCCCGGAGAGCCAGCCCAAGGCTCAGGTCCGCTACAGCGTCAAACAGGAGTGGCTGGAGACGTCTAAAGGTACCGTGTCCGTGCTACCATCACATTGTGGCTAATTCACTGTCTCTCCCTCTTGCCCTCTTTATTCCCATACTATCTTCATAATTTACCGGAATGCTATAATCCTGCTATCTGACCCATCATAAAACCGTTGATAAGGGTATTATCTTGAGAATGTTGAAACATGGGAATGCAGTTGTTTATTTTTCAAACTATTTACTTCTAAGTTGCCTGGAAGAGAGGAAAAGCTCCAGTGGTTTGTGGTTGGTATGCTGATGATGCCTGGGAGCTGTAGGTACTGATATCTACAGCTTATCTGTGAGGAAATGAATACCACATTGAAGAGCATTCCCTGCATGCTCTTAGGCAGACTCCAGGGCGCCACCTTGTGGTCTCTGACAGGGCACACATGCACTGGAATGGCACATAGTACTCAAGTTACACAAAGTGTTTCACAATGTGGATTTGATTTTTCTGAAGTTCATCTCTGCCCTGTAAATTCTTGTATATTTAAATTCAATCTTCCTGTATATAAAGCCTAATCTCATGTTACTGCTTTGTTAGTATTGCTTGTTTTCTGCCACTCCAAAGGATTAACTGTTTTTTTGTGCACACACACATTCATTTATGGGTTTGTCAAGCCCTCAGAGCTCTGTCTGACGTCTTTTTTTCTCCTGCAGGGAACTACCTCATCATGCCATCAGGGAACCTGCAGATAGCCAATGCCACGCAGGATGATGAGGGGCCGTACAAGTGTGCTGCATACAACCCTGTCACTCAGGAGGTCAAAACCTCCAGGTCCGCTGACCGCCTTCGCATACGCCGTGAGTCACCATCTCCAACACCCTGATATTAAAACAGAAACACCAAAAAAACCTACTTTTATATTTCTAATTTTGATCACAATACATTTAAAAGACATGTTGCCATACTGAAATGTCAACTCTTCAGCCAATAAGAAACTAAATGCGGAAAACTGAAAGACATTATCAGAGTTTGTAACTGTTACTGTGGGCACATGTGGCTCACACTCGCCAGTAAAGAGCGACTTTTTTTGATGTGATCTTGCCAGGATACATTTAGTCATAGGTGTTGCTGCTCATAACTCAATCATTTCAACACTTTTATAGTATGTCTTCAAAGGTGGAGATGTAAGTGCTTAGACATCACATTGTGATTTAATTTTTTTATATTCTGGATCAAATCCAACCACAGCAAGCATTTAAAGAAATGGCTGAGAGAAGCTACGCAGATTTATAAATGGCCAGTAGAGATGAACAAACGTCATATCATAGTGATGTGGTCTTTTTGTAGGCTCCACGTCAGAAGAGGCTCGTATCATTTACCCGCCGGCATCCCGTTCCATCATGGTGACCAAAGGCCAGCGGCTGGTGTTGGAGTGTGTGGCCAGTGGCATCCCTACTCCACAAGTCACCTGGGAAAAGGATGGGCAGGACCTGCGTTTCCATAACAACACACGCTTCCTACTCAGCAACCTGCTGATTGATGCAGTGGGCGAAAGCGACTCGGGAACTTACATTTGCCAGGCTGACAACGGCATCGGCTTGGCCAAGTCTGCCACGGTGCTCTACGACGTGCAAGTTTTTGGTAAGTAACGTTGAAGAAAGAAGTAAATGAAAGTAGTGTGAACATTGTGTTGGATTACTTTTCCTCATTTGGGCTTTTTGTATGATTTGTTTTGATATCTTTTAAACCAGACCCTGAACTAATTTGTGTCATTCAGATTCCTGTAAAGGCTTTTCATAGTGAATTAAGTATTTTTTTATTTTTTTTATGAGAAGAGTTTTGTCTGTGTCATGGATTTAATAATTAGACTGACTCCTGTTTGGCGGACAGAGAAGACAGGGGTCTGTGTGTGTGTGTGTGTGTGTGTGTGTGTGTGTGTGTGTGTGTGTGTGTGTGTGTGTGTGTGTGTGTGTGTGTGAGAGAAGCATGTAAGACTGGGCGGAGTTGTTCAAGAAAGAGTTAGTGGAGACAGAGCTCTCTGTTCTGTAGCAATACTTGATTGAGTGCGTCTAGGTTATGGATGACTGTTTTTACAGTGATTTTCTATGAGTGTGTGTGTGCATGCATGTTTTTGTGTGTGTTGTGGGCTTGTCTCTATGCAGCTGGCTCCAATTAAAGCTAGAGAGCTGCTGTAGCTGTAATGAGCTCTGTTTTTCCCTGATTCACAAGCAGCCAACCATCAACTCTGGGCCTCGCCTGCCTGGCTCTTCACAATCCCCTGTCATACAGCCTCTACACACATGCACACACGCACGCACACACACACACACACACGCATACGCACACACACTCTCTCACTCACTCACTCACACACACACACAGAGCTAAAATGATTAGTTGACAGAAAGTAAAAGTTAAGTTGACCAACAATTTTAATAATCAGTAATTCATTTGAGCTCTTTAAACAAGCAAAAACACCAAACAGTCACTTCTTCCAGCTTATGAAATATGAACATTTGTAGCTTTTTGTCCATTTCATATGAATGTAAATGTAATATTTTGAGGTTTTGGACTGTTTGTCAGACCAAACAAGTCATTTAAAGATGTCACCCTCTGCTTACGGAAATTGTGATGGCCATCTTTCTCTCTTTTCTGACATCTTATAAACTAAATGATTGTTCAAAAACCTGCACGATACCATTCAAGCTCCTAATAAGCTTTGGAGGCTGCCTCTTTACTTAGTTTCTGCCTCTTACTCCCTTTCTCCTCTGTCTCCTGCAGAGCCTCCACAGGTGACGGTGGAGCTGCAGCAGCAGGAGGTTGTGTATGGAGAGACGGTGCGCTTCACCTGCCAGGTCCGAGGTAGGCCTGCACCCACCGTGATGTGGCTCCACAATGCCCAACCTCTTTCCCTGTCTCCTCGCCACCGCCTGACCCCAAAGGGGCTTCGAGTCTCCAACGTGGGCCCTCAGGATGATGGGCTGTACCAGTGCATGGCTGAGAACGGAGTGGGCAGCTCACAGGCCTCTACTCGCCTAATCACAATATCAACTGGTAAGTCGGATATTTTGGTAACTTATCACAGCTTTAATTCTTTTATTCCCCTCTCACAGCCTTGAGATTTCATGATGTATGCTTTTTCCTCTAGGGATTTCATCCAGAGGGAAGCTGCCCTCAATCTATCGGCCGCTCAGTCCAGATAAAGTCCTGAGAGAGCAACCGCCTGTGAGGCCAGGGATCTCGGGCGCCATGTTGCCTCTAGACTGCTCTGAGCTGCCGGGACAGATCCTGCCTGCAGAAGCACCCATCATCCTCAGCCAGCCACGCACCGGAAAGGCTGACTACTATGAGCTGACCTGGAGGCCGCGGCATGAGCGTGGTGCCCCTGTGCTAGAGTACATGGTCAAATACAGAAAGGTACTGCCAAGAGCTTTTTTTTCAGAGTATATTATCTTTTAGTGTGTTCACATTCACATTCACATTCAAACACACAATAGTCAGTAACTTATCCCTCTGTCTCTCTCTTAGGTGGGAGACCCTCTAGCAGAGTGGACTTCCAGCAGTATCTCAGGCTCTCTCCATAAGCTGACCCTGGCCAAACTGCAGCCTGACAGCCTGTATGAGGTGGAGATGACTGCCAAGAACTGTGCAGGCTTGGGACAACCTGCCATGATGACCTTCAGAACCGGTAAAAGTAAGACACTTCTCAGAACTGTCATAGATTGGTCAAAAATGCACACATGCTGGAGCTTGTCATTTTGATTCCCTGCAGTTTTATATTTTATTCTATGCTGTCAGTGTATTTAATGAAAAATGTTTAAAGGATAAGTCTGGTGATAAACTGTAGTTTTCCTACTATAAAGAAATTCTACAGAAAGACCTTAATAAAAATGAATGGATCCTACTGACAAATATTGAATATTGCAGTCAAATCTGATATCATATAAATGAGGTTCACTGTTGCAATGAGTGACATGGTTCTTCATTATGATGAACATGGGTACTGCAGTTATTCTGAGTCAGTCCTACAAACACTGTCCTGCAAGTCCTGTAAGTAAATACTTACTCAACTCTGATTTTCTGTTTTTACTTCTTCAGGACGCAAAGGTCTAGGACAAATTGATCCACCAAAAACTCCTGCAGTTCCTTCACCAAGCCTCTCTCGTGAGTATCCCTTCAATTCTGTACCTCGCTGTTCCCTTTTGCAGTTTCCAGCTCCAAATAACTATACTAACCATAACTGTAACTAAATATTATTGTACAATAAAACTTCCAACTTCTAACCGTTCTCTTTTTGACTAACATGGACTTTTCTCGATCTCTCTTTCACTTCTGTCACTGAAGGATGAGCTCTCTGTAAGTTTATTGCGATCATGTTTTTTGCCTTCTCTGTCATAATTACTATCATTTGTTTTGTTACCATCAATCTCATTTGTTTTTTAAGACATTACAGTGATGTTGTCTGGTGAGTTTATATCTGTTCTTGTCCCCTATCTCACACCACTGCTCCTGCTCCTGCAGCTCCCGAGGCCCCAGACAAGCCCACGGTCTCCACAGCAACGGAAACGTCAGCGTACGTAACTTGGATTCCTCGTGGCAACCGCGGGTTCCCCATCCAGTCTTTTCGGGTGGAGTACAAGAAGGTGAAGAAGGCAGGAGAGGACTGGGTGACGGCGGTGGAAAACATCCCCCCATCGCGGCTCTCAGTGGAGATCACCGGCCTGGAAAAAGGTCAGCTATCTTCACACGCACCTCAACAGTGTTGTTATTATTCTGACTTAGGCAGAGTTGGGGCGAGAAGTTGGATGTAGTACCATATAATTATAATGATGATGTCCTGCATAATTACATTCCCACGGCCCGTAAATTCATCAGCATAATGACTGTTGTTAGAGTAATTACTGCCATCGATCAAAACCATAACCAGATCGCAATCAACATCGCATTTGCTCTGAAAAGGAAAACAAAAAATGAATGGAAAACAAACATCATTAGTCTACACACAATACAGAGCTTCTTCTAAGCAGCTCGCAGCCCCTGGAGACAGATTAGTAATGATTATCCTTCTTCATGTAGGTACTTCCTATAAGTTTCGTGTTGTGGCGGTGAATGTGATCGGTTCCAGTCCTCCCAGCGCCCCATCAAAGGCGTACACAGTGGTGGGTGGGAGAACCCATGAACGCCCTGTCGATGGACCTTACATCACCTACAACGAAGCCATTAATGAGACCACCATCATTCTCAAATGGAAGGTGAGTGACTAGAAGAAAAAAACAACGAAAAATCAATTTCCCAACAATTAAGCACCATCATTTTTTTCTGTGATATTTTGAATTAATTGTAACATTTTATTCTTCTCAACAGTACACTCCCGTAAACAACACGCCCATCTACGGCTTCTACATCCTTTACCGGCCGACAGACAGTGATAATGACAGTGACTACAAGAAGGATGTGGTGGAGGGAGATAGATATTGGCATTCGATCACAGACCTGCAACCGGAGACCGCCTACGACATCAAGATGCAGAGCTTCAACGAGAAGGGAGAGAGTGAATTTGGCAATGTGGTGATCCTTGAGACGAAAGGTGAGGTCATATTGACTCAAACTAACCTTTCAGATGTATTTACAGGCACCAAAAATAGTCTGAGTGGACTTTTTAACCATTTTTCCCCGTTCTGCCTCTGCTATCTTAGCTCGTTCTAATCAGCACCGGCCTGCTCCATCAGAAGTCCCAGAGCCAGGGCCTGAACAGAAGGGCGGGCTGGTTCCTAGGCCGGGCGACCTCCCCTATCTCATAGTTGGTATTGCCCTGGGAGCCTTCGTCTTCATCATTGTGGCCTTCATCCCTTTCTGTCTCTGGAGGGCTTGGGCTAAACAGAGTGAGTACTCCTCACAGTCACTCAGATCCTTGCAGGAGTAAAAGTGTTTGCCGCCACATGTGTGTAATCACATTTCTCTGTTCGTGCTTATTCCAGAGCAAACGTCCGACTTGTGTTTTCCCACTGTGGCCACCCCCGTGTCGTCATGCCAGTACACCATGGTTCCCCTTCAGGGGCTTGCTCTAGTTGGCCATTGCCCGCTGGACGCCCACATGACTGCTCCACATGGCGTCTACCCCCCTAATGGGGAATACATACCGAATGGCAAACCACACCACCCCACTCACTGCCTGCCTCCTGGGCTGCAGCAGGTAAAACACAGTTCATACAGGACAGGCTTACTTTGCTTGTTTAAAAGCTATAATTATTATGAAAGTGTTTTTTTGTTTCTGTTGAAGTTATAATCTATATGCTCTTGTGTTTGCAGGAGGAGGTGGACTGTGATATGGAGTGTGACACATTGTTGCCACAGACAGTTTCAAATGGACATCTGCCGGTCTACCACTACTCCAATGGGTACAAACACATATCTTATTACTATATACATTGACTGTGTTGTATTTGTGGGACATTCTCATTAGGGAGCAAAATCAAATGCTCAAGCTAGACAAAACAGAGAATCTTACAAAGTTTTAGCCAATATTATTTTTAGATTGTGTTGATCTGTATTCAACAGATTATAGAGACCGAATTTTAATGGACTGGTGAGTAAATTAATCAATTAGTCAACCCAGAAATAACATCAACTAGTTTGATAACTGGTTGATCATCTAACATCAACTTGTTTGATAACAGGTTGATCATCTAACATCAACTAGTTTGATAACAGGTTGAAAATCTAAGTAATTTATTATGCTAAAATGCCAAACACTAGTGTTAATTTTCTGTTTCATATCAATATATACTAAATGTATTTGAGTTTTGAACTTGAGAAAATAACTTGAATATTTTGCTGACATTTTATTTAAAGTAATATATTTTCCCCTCCTCTTTTCATTAGTGGTCCTGGTCATCATGAACATACTTGCTTCCCTCCTGATGATTCCACTCTTCAGCTCCTCGACTCTTCCCATCAACTCGTCAGTTCACAGGAACTGGGAGATGACAGCAGTTTCTGTGATGAGGATAAAACAGAGGAGGACATCATTCAAAGTAAGGGCAGATCCTCCCATTAAAATCTGCTCCTGATAGTAATATTCTTAGTTTGTTAATAGTCCTTTTTCTGACTCATTTGAAATGTAGCTTTTTTGTAAAGCTAGTTTTTGGTGCTCAATGTGAACTTTGTCACTGTTGATAACTGATTGATAGACCGAGGGGGAAAGAGTCCATATTAATACTTTGAATGTTGAAGATTTATGTGTGACAACTCAGTGTCCACTTACGAGCTTTCCTCCAGCTTTCAACAGCATTTCAAAGTCTTCATCAGTGAATTGAACCGGCTCAGTTGTCATCACGTGACCTAAGTATGAAACAGTGGTCACATGATGACAAGTGATTCCTCAGTTTAAAGATGTTTTTTGAGATGGTTATGAATGAATTTCCATTTGCTGATGAAGACAAGGTGAAAAAGCTCAGAAAAAACTCATAAGTGGACTTTAAGTTGATTTTTTTTTTTGTGATCCAGAGGTCAAGAAGTCCTATGCACAACTGTTTGACTCTTTTGACATGATTTGAACCTCAGAATCTGCATCCTTTCAGCTCTTTTTATTACACAAAACCACCCTCATGTTTCCTGACCAGTTCTCTTTCCCTCCTTCTTTATCCAGAGCCGGGGTCCTTTCATCTTCTATCCCTAGAAGACGAAGGAATCTTCACCACATCATCTTCAACAGCCACAACGCCACAATCCCAAGATATATCAATACAGGGAGTGAACATCCTCCCAAGTGAAGCGTTCCCTGAGGACGAAGGGACAGACAACACAACGGATGCATAAGAGACTGTTAAACAGAAGAAAACAAGAGAAAATATTTATTTTTGTATCACAGATATTTATATATTTATGCTTTTGTACATAAGTGTTTGATTATACTGTATATAAGGTTATTTTCATATTGAAAAAAGACTTTTAATTCATGAACCCACTCCCTTACTACATCATGGACAAAAGGAGTACCATGTTGTGATGCTGAACTCTATTCTGCATTTCCTGAGGAGGTAAATAAGTTTGAGACGTAATTCCTTGCATGAAGATCAGTCAGGGGCTTCTTCTCAGTTCAGCACTTCATACCCTCCTCACTCCTCATTTCATTCCTCACAGACCCCCATCCTCAATGTTTGGACCTTAGGTACTTAGCTTTACATACAACAGAGACAAAGGGACCATTCAACAGAAAGTCTGATGCTGTTATTATGAGGTGCTTCTTTGCTGTTTAGTTCTGTTGCTTTATCACGTGTTCAAAATACAACTGTTCGTCTGTCATTTTGTATAGCGATAACAAATGTATATGCATTGTTCATCATTAACAAACTATTAACAAGTGTATGCAACATAAATCATTCTGTTTCAGTAGTGAACAAGAGATTATATATTGTATAGTTATTTATTTTTTTGATTTGTTATTTTTTTAAATCACTGAATGGGAGAGATTCTGGAAAATATCTTTTTAACTCAGTCATGGATAAGCTGATCTTTTATATACTAGACTGCAACCACTTCTGTGTTTACTCATGTGCTGGTTACCAAATGACTGCCAGGTGAGGGCGCTGTGACAGGTGTGTCAGTATTATTCCTCCCTCACAGGTTGGTGCATTAGTATTAGTCTTTGCCAGAGACATCTGCAATCAAAATGAAGGAGATCCTGAATCTACAATCCCCCTTTTTTTTTTTAAGTGTAGCTGTTCTGTGGCTGCACATGCTGGAGCACTATTGCATGTAAATAAAAGCTTATGAAATTGATACGGGTCCTCTGTGCATCTTTTCAGTCTTGGGACAGTTATGTGTGGTGACGACAGTCTGCGGTCATTTTTAACATGTTACACTGTCATTTAATGTTATTTTCTGTGCTTTGTTTAGTTTTACTGAGAAAGCAGACAATTCACTGTATAATTTGTTTCCGACAGCGTGGTTGTTTTAATTACTATTGTTCCATCCGTTGTCGGATATTGCAACAACACTCAGAGCTGGAAAAAACAAATGTTATTGAATTCAAGGGCCACCTAGTGCGGCATGAATATATTAAGAAACACACACGTCAGGTAATTTCTGGGGACATTTACACACTTACATTCATTTCCTGGAGAGATACTTTAACCACTGACCCCTAAAAAAAGTTTTCCTCAACTGGAGACATGGATTTTCCCCTAGTTGGACAAGCTGTCCCCAATTAAATGGTCCCATGTCTAAGATTTGTCCCTAAAAGTAGCCTATGACAGACCACACACACACACATACATCTCCAGTTGGCAGCAAATACAAAGTTCTCCTTATAAACTTTATTAATCAATTTTCTATTTACAAATACATACATAATCTAACAATTCTGATATGAAACATTGGTATTTACAAAATATCTCTCGAAGAAAAAACAATCTGTACAGAACAACCTGATATAAGTTAGTAAATTACATTGGTAGGTAACTGTGCAGAGGGTTTCTTAAATCACAGAGAATACATTGAATTCAAGTTCTAAACCTAAATTAGATTTTGTTGTAATAACAAACAGCTGGTTTAACCAACATTTCAAATAAAAAGCTTAAAAGGACCCATCGTCCTAAAAGCAAAATACTTTTGAAATATTACAAATTATAACAATGACATCACACATATGCCAAAGAAATTTGAGATTGAAATTTTATGAACATGTAAACAACATAAATAACCACCAGACTGACATGTCATATTACCAAGAAACCATTTCACCGGGTGCTTCAACACCATGTTCTGAACTTTAAAAAGAACAAATAAATCTCAAACTGAAAATGAAAACTGTTCCCTCCAGAGCATGAGCCCACCGTGGCGTTGAATATGCAGAGGGAGCTCTCCTCACACAGCCGAGCTACCGTCATGGCCCAGGATGTGGCTGATGTTGTGGGCAGGACGGTTGGGCTGCTTGCCAGAGTCGGCAGCCGAGGTGTTAGAGAGCGACAACAGGGGAGACATAGGCATGGCCGAACCATCAGTGGGCATGCCTGTGGCGATCTCAGGAAACAGAGAGGTGAGGCTGAAGTTGGATATGTGAGGGGTGATTCCAGACGAGTTGGCGATAGGCATAGGGGGCATATCTGGGAGCAGGGGGAAGCCTGCCTGTCCAAAACCCACAGGGCGAGGCGGGGAAAGGATAGAGCCGAAGCGGTTGTTGAGTGGAGGAGCGCTGCCCTTGTCCGCACTTGGGCTGGGGAACATTTGGTTAGGAAAGTACTGGAGGGTGACATCGCTCGGGAGGCTAGGGTGAGCAGCTGGAGAATAGGAAGGATAGAAGGAGGGTAAAGTGTTCTGTGGCTCCACAGGCAGAAGGGACGGCGTACGAGAGGCGTTGGGCTGGCTTACTGGAGGGATGAATGTGGAGTTAGCATTGATGGGAGGTGGAGGATTCATCCCTCCTTCAGGAATAAAGGGGAAACCAAAGTTCTGTGTTAGGTGTTGATCGGGAACCAGGTTGTTGTCGCTAGGAACCTGAGCACTATCTGCCATAAAGCGAACGATAGTGCTGCGCCTTGCCTCCCCTCCAGACTGCGGCCTGCTCAGCAGCACCCCTCCTCCAGAGGGCAGAGGCAGGTGACCGTCAGGCTCAAAGGGGTTACTTGATCTCAGAGTACCTGATCGAGGCCGGTCGCCCGGTCTCAGCTTGGCAGCCTGTGTATCACGGGCGATGTGGCGAGAGTGCTGACTAACAGCAGTGGGCGGTCTGGAAGGGGCAGACGAGCGACCTGGCTCAGAACTGCTGTGTGGGGTTGGAGGATGGGGGAGACCTGCTCGCACACCATGCATGTTACTGTTGACCTGAGAAATGTGCCCCTTATTGCCCTCTCCAAGCCTCATAGTTGGGGCCTTCTGGGTCTGGGGAACACTGGGGCTGGAGGCCTTGGCTTGTATGTCTGCTGCAGAGCTTCCGGGCACACAGCTGTACTCCATGCTGACTGTGGGACAGCACTGCACTGCTCGCTGATGGTTGCTCTGCTCAGGTAAGTGTGGGGAAAGGAGGCTTTGCATGAAACTCTGATGACAACTGTCCTGCTCCCGGGGCAGCACTGGGCCAACCTGTACTCCCTGCGAGCCGAGATGAACTCCAGTGTAACCGCCACGGTTCCTGCCATCTGCTGGAGGGCCAACACCCATCCTGAACCCGCCCTGCTGCTGCCCCTGCGGTCCCCTCTGGGAAGGAGGCACCGACTTAGGGGTCATGTCACTTCCACGAGACACTTGTGCCTCAAATCCACTGAGTTGATGTGCTCCTGCTCCTCCACCCATGGCCTTGAAGGGCGGGCACTCAGACACCCGTTGAACATCGGCAGACCCTGGATGGTCTGAGGGCAGGCGGTTCTGTGGATTATGTGCAATGTTGGCCTTTCCACGTGATGTGTCCAGGTAACCCCGGAGGTCTGGTTGCTCCTGTGTGGCACCGCGGCCGGGCTGAAGGTGAAGACCCATACGCTGCTGCTCACCACTAGTGGAGCTTTTACCGATGAGTGCCTCCGCAGAGTAGTTGGAAACACGGTGGCGTTCCTGCCGTGATGGCGCACAGGCCAGGTCAGACGACCGGGACACAGGATTAATGGAAGGAGAGATGAGCTGCTGCTCCAGAGTCCGAGAGCTCATCATCCTCTGCATAGCATTATGGTCCTGACCAGACTGAGGAGGAGAAATAATCAAGATGTTACTTCCAAACGCAAGCCTGATTTATCACTGAATATCTATCTGCACTTTAGCTGCATTGGTCATCTGGTGCACCCAAAAGCATGAATATGTGCTTCACAGATGAGGTTTACCTACTGTAACATTTTGTTTAAATATCAACATTTCCCCTCAGACTTTCCAGACAGAGAAAATTTAATATAGTACAAATTAAACATAATGACAGCTGACCAGATATTACAATAATCTAAGTGGGTTTAACACATTTGTTTTAATATCTTCAGGTTTTTTTTAGGGATTTTCATGCTACAACAGAGTAAATGTAAGCTGTGGTCAATTGCTACAAATACATCTGTGTAAGAGGGACACTGTTACTGGCCACAAATTCACCCACCAGTTTGAACTTATACCCTGGAAGACTGCACTAACAGAAATTACACTGCTGAGGTAATAATTACTTCAATCTTAAATCACTTAATAATTCAGCTAACAAAACATCAGAAGTAATTACATCTCAAAAGTTACTGTTTTGTTTATTTTGTGACACCACACACACAAAATTAAGCAATTTATTGCAGTTGTTAAGTGGTGAAAAACCAAAGCTTCTTATAGTTTACCTGGTAAAAGATGATTACTAAATGTAAACTGGTTGCATTTTATGTTAATTGTATAATAAAAGGTTCAACAACTAGTATTTTATCAAATATATATCATATTATTTTGGCAACAGAAACGCCAGTCAAATAGAAGAAACAAATAAAATCATACTGTATTATTCTGCACCATGTGACACTACCAACCTTGAGGTGCTCCTGCTGAGCCAGGTGGCTGCTGTGGTGGGATCTGGGTCCTGCTGCCTGGGCTTCACAGCTTTTCTCCTGGTGCCTAAAGTGCTGTTGTTGCTGCTGGATCTGCTGCTGAAGATGCTGCTGGTGTCTGGAGTGGGAGCTCTGCTGCTGCTGCTGCTGCTGTAACTGCTGCTGCTGCTGTTGGTGTTGTTGATGCTGTGTCTGGGGCTGCTGTTGATGTGTCTGTTGTTGGTGCTGTTGGTGCTGAGACTGTTGGTGTTGGGTTGGTTGCTGATGTTGTGATTGTTGGTGGGACTGTTGTGGATGCTGCTGTGATTGCTGCTGCTGTGTGTGCTGTTGATGTTGAGTCTGCTGTTGTGGATGCGAGTGCTGCTGCTGAACTCCAGACTTTTCCAGGTGATGCTGCTTCTGCAAGCCGGCAGGTGAACCGGTCTGACTGCTTCTGACGAGTCCCCGCTTCTTCTGCACATGCTGCTGCTGCTCCTGCTGCTGTTGCTGTTGCTGCTGCTGTTGTTGTTGCTGCTGCTGAAGCGCCCTCTGGTGTAGCGAGTGCCGCTGTGCAGGGTCAGGCTGTGTAAGGTGGTGTTGCAAATGATACAGATGGTGTCTCTGTTGTTCTTGCTGCTGCTGTTTCATGTAAAGGTTCCCACCCAGGTGCTGGCCAGGCTGGGTTGCAGCATGCTGTGGATGACCCTGGGGCAGATGAAGCACCCCTGGCTGGTTCTGTTCAGGGGGTCCTTGAGGAGGACAGTGGCCATCTGTGGGCCGAACTACAGGACTCATGAAAGAGTTTGTGGAGAAGAGAGGACCACCACCCTCAGAATTAATTCTCGTCATTATGGCTGAAGAGGCGGAGGGCAGCTGTCCCACCATCATCTGGGTGTGGTCTGGGGCTTTCACGTCCATATGGCTAACAGTGGTTGCTGATGGAGGGCAAGGCTTGGGTCGTTTTCCAGTGTTTAGCATCACCTCCTCCTGGGCCTGCCGCTTGGAGATGATCTTCACTTGTCGTTCACCCACACCAACTCCAGCCTGAGCCCTCATTAATGCAGTTTTTATAGGGGCGTACTCGTTCAGCTGGGCTGCACCTGGGCAGGGTGAAAGTGCATTATTTGACGGTTGGGATATGTGGGCTGAGGTCCCCACAGGTGAAGGAACTGAGCCCTGTTGGCCAGCCAGACTGGGAGAGCCAGGATAGGGCTGCTGATTGGAGCTGGGCCTGATAAGGTTGTTTACACTGAGGCTAGCCACAGTGCCACTCTGGGAGGAGCTGAGGGACTGGGACTGGGAGTATGAGATGAGATGAGATGAGTTTTGTGGATGTCTGCTTCCACTGGGCCCACTGACAGACCCCTCCCCAACCTGTCCTCTGACAGATACCTGGACTGCAGGTTTAACAGTTACTGTGTCCATGGGTTTAGTCACTTTAGCTTGCTGTTGTCCAATTGAGCCTCTTTCTTTACTGCTTGACACTATTGAAGTCTTTGGGGGCTCCCATGTGGCAGTGGTGGGGTTTGTTGAAGCAGTGTTTTCCCCAGAGCATCCTCCTGTCCTCCTCCCAGGACTGTCCTGTTCCAGCATGACCAAAGCCAGCATCTCTGCCTGCTCAGATGTGAATGTAAATGTTCCAAAGGAGCTAGATGACGCACTAATACTGTGACCCTGAGGAAGCATTGAAGCCACAGAGAACCCTCTGCCTCCCCCAGCCCCTGTAGACATGGGAGAGTCTGTCTGTCTGCTAGATGTCATAGGGTGATCTATGGTTTGATCATCTAGGTTAGTGTACACCTGCTGAGACGGGACAAAGTCCTTCCTAGAAGGAGTGTCAGATGTGGCTGTCACCAAGCCCTCTTTCTCTGCTGCTGCAGCAGAGTGTCTTCCATCCTCAACCTCACTGTTCCTTCCAGGGTGCTGGGGTGGTTTGACTTCGGCAGGATGGCACGGGGGGAGAATGGGCATGTTAACAACAGTCTGCTGTGTTGGTGCTCTAGTGGTTGTGACCCTTTTCCTGAACTCTGAACTTGTTGTAGGGGCTGTAACGGAGCTATGGGCTGCAGAAAAAGTTGGGGCAGTGGATGAGAGTGTCAAGGTAGTGGACACAGAGGGTGAAGTGGTGGGCTGAGACTCAGGTTTATTGCAGGTAAGAGGATCTTGGGTACTAGATCTCTGAGAATGACATACAGAAGTTGGTTGGGTAGCCTGGTTTAAAGATACTGATGCAGTGGCTGAGGGGCAAACTGGAGTCAGACATGCAGAAGAAACAGTGGTGGAAGTGTACTGAGCCGCAGTGGCACCTGCAGAACTGACCACAGATCTGCTCTGTCTAGAAACAGCAGAAGGAGCAGCTGACTTACTTTGTGTTGTGCTAGTTGGTGTACTGGTGCTTAGCTGTTTCACCTCAGAAACTACAGCAGATTTACTCTCAATGGCCACAGTCGTACTTACTGATGGTTTGACTGATGTGGCACTAACAGTTGTAACTGCAGCGGCCATACCACTAGTGTTTGTGTGACTGAATAAAACATCACTCTGAGTTGCACTGACAGAGCTTTTGCCCTGTGTGTGGGATTGGCTAAGTACAGATGGCCCGCTAGATGGACTACACACAATCATTTTCAGTGTTGTTTGTGTAGAAGTGACATTTCCAATAGCTTTACTGCAATCTGTCGTTGCGACAGCTGTGGTACAAGTGGGGGGAATGTCTGTGACTTTTACAGTTGAGCACTGGGACACTATAACTGTCTGATCCTCTTCTGCAGCAGCCGCAGGCTTGGCTGAAACAGTAACAGCAGGCTGCACCTGACTGAGCTCTTTCTTCTTGGCTGGTTTGTTCCTTTTAGCTGTTAACCTCTTTGTATTGACAGCCGTGCGACGCCTCTTTGCTGAAGGCTTAGAGGCGTTAACCACCGGCCCTGATTTGACTGGGCTCAATGAAGGGACCTGCAATTGCCGCACAGGTAGAGCAAGTGTGGTTACAGGGAGGGGTGCTGGAGCAGGAGGTTGTTGCTGCTTCTGCTGGACAAGTGATGATGGAGCAGCTGGAGGCTGACAATTGTTCTGGCTAGAAATGGTAAGTGGAAGGCCCTGAGAGATACTCTGGTTGAGACTGCTGAGAGCCCCTAAACTGTTGAGGGCCACATTGGTAGTTGGTTCCTCAGTGGTGATAGGCTGAACCAGCTGTAGTGTACTCTGGCCACCCTGGGAGCTGGCTTTTTCAGAGGTCTTCATGGGCTGCAGGGCAAACACCTGGCCATTCACAGTGATAGTCTGTGGGGTTGGAGGAACCGTTGGGGAAGTGGATGCCTGTGTGACCTGCAGAGGATGGTTCATTTGAGGCTGAACAGGGCGTGGGAGAATATGCACCAGCTGCTTTCCCCCTACACTCTGTAAAGAAGTGGGAGACGTTGAACTGCTGGTTGTGGGTATTTGAGTGGGCAAAGCAGGTACTGCAGCGGGCAAAGCAGCAGGCACCATGCCAACCTGAGGATTTTGAGGGGCAGGTGCAGCCTGATTGGGTGCCTGGATGATTACAATATGCTGACAGGGTGTCTGATTGGTTACTTCCTCTCTTATAACTGACTGTGAAGGGCAGGCATTGGCCTGCTGCAGGAATACCACACTTGGGTTGTTGTTGTTAGTGTTCTGTGGTGCTGTTACCCCTGAGGCTGATCCTCCAGTTGGGTTGACCTGCAGCACCTGCATGGTCTGAAGAAGGGGCAGCACGGTGGCCTGTGGCTGGGGCACTAGGGCTGTTTGAGGGAGGGTCTGAGGCTGAGGAATGAGGGCTGTTGGAGGATGAGGAACCAGTGACGCGGGCTGGAGAACAGCGGACTGCGGCTGTGACACAATGGCGGGGTGAGCCACCACAGCTGGCTTTGGAAGAACAGCACACTGAGTTTGGGGGGCTAGGATAGGCTGTGCCTGGTTCAGGATTGCTGGCCGTAGCTGCGGTGGTCTCTGAAAAGGTTGCGCTTGAATGTGAGCTGTAATGGGTGCTTGTTGTACAGAAACATGAGGTTGCATCTGTATTTGAATGGGCTGAACAGATGGTTTGTTGCCCATGGGACACACAGTCACCTGCTGGACAGCCTGGCTGATGTTGCTAACCTCTGGGGTGGGGAGACTCTGGCAGACTGGATGCACTGTGTTCCCTGCCATCTGCAGCGTTGTCCAAGTAGTCCGTGTGTTGCCTGTTGCTGCAGCTGTAAGAAGTGTTTGGTTGTTCGGGATAGCAGTGTAACTTACATTCCTGATGGCAGTGTCCTCTGTGACCCAAGAGCAGACCTCTGAGGCGGGTGCTCTAGAGGTGGCTACAGTCTGTGTTAGCGTGGTGTGAATGGACACAGGTGGAGCAGGGCTTTCAGTGGGGAGCTGTGAGGCTGAAGTAGCTGCTATGCTAAGGGTCTGGGCTAGGACTGCAGGCTGAGGTTGTTGGGGCAGGGTGGTGGGGACTGTAGGGAGCTGGAGGGTGATGTAAGACACAGAAGGTGGCAGAGTGGGGGCTGCAGCTGGTTTCTCAATCACACACTGCTCTACCACTCTCAGGCCTGGCGTAGACTGGGTGGGTGTGACAGTTGATCCAGGAAGAAGAGCAGGAGTGGAAGTAGAGGTATTGACTTGCAGCAAGGCCCCATTAACTCTTAACCCAGCACTGACATCAGAAGGTGGCTGAAGAATTAATGTTTCAGAAGGCTGTTTTCGCGGGCTTGTCTCCTTTCCTGCAGGACACATCACGTTGCCATTGGAGTAGACGATGATTCCCTTTGGGAGTTGATGAGTGGGAGTCACTTTTGCCACCTTGGCACAGCGCTGTTTGCCCTTCCAGTGTATCGTGGGGTCTTCCAGCAGGTTAATGTCGTGGGCTTTCAGGAGCTCGATATAGTGAGCACTCTCTTTCCTCATCTCCTCCAACTGACGCCGCATTCGACGGATCTCCTCAGCTGCACCAAGACCAAGCACACATACAAACATAATGATCTACTGAGTGTGCATACTGTTTATAATCATGCATTCATAAATCAATGCTCAAATGTACACATAATGACACAATTTATAAATGTATATTGTGGGAAATTCCTGCTGTGCCTGGCTGCAAATGTGCAACTGTTTAACCTCACCTTGGACTTTATCCCCTCCTTCCAGAAGCATTGTGTCATTTTGTTTCTTCAGTTCAGTGATGTAGCGAAAAGCCTGGTCCAAGATCATGTTCTTACTCTAAACAGGATAAATGTTTGATATTAAAAGATACCACATAAATGCAAATTCACATAGATATATATTTTAAGAAGTGAAACAAACATGCAGTTCAGTCTGATTATCAGGCTATAAGCACCTTATACAGACAATAATTTGCCCTTAATGGAAATTATTGATGCGGTATAACGGTAATGGCAACTTGTGTTTTACCTGTTTAAGTGACTGGGAACAGGGCAGAAGATTACCGATGCGGTTAATCCCAGCATTTATCTTCTCTTTTCTGTGTCTCTCAACTAAATAAAGACAGAATAAAACCTTAATGACCAGTTACATTGAAAGTGACAACCCACAGTAAATCAGAGTTCACTAAGCAGGGAGATTTGAATAGAAGCATTAAAGGAGATATTACTTCACCTGCATTGTGGGATTCTTTGTTTTTCTTCTTTCTGCAAAAATTAAAACAATTGTTAACATGTCTTTTTTTTTTACAACTATGTACTATCATTCAAGATTCATATTAAATTTTCAACTCAAATTTTTTTAAATAAACTAGGCTTTTTTTACAGAATAAAAGGCTGTCCTTTAAAAAAAAAAAAAAGCAAAATAATAAGAAACACTTAAACTCAGGGACAACACCCCTAGATTAAATCAGAAATATTTAATGTGTAACAGGCCATTATCTTTGTCAATTTCTATTTAATCTATAGTGCTGCTTCCTTCCTTTGGGATAATAGCCATTTCTCATACTTCTTCTCGATTTGGGTTTATTGCAGTTTCACAGTTTGCGTCACTTTTTCCACCAAATAGATTTCGTAAACTATCTGTGTCCACTGGTCCAGAGTTGACGGGTCAGCTTTACTCATTTCTGTTATAGCCTTTTTACAAGCCACTACTAATATTTAAACCAGGTATTCATAATTTCACTGTATAGGTCCATTTGGAAAGTAAAGCAGGGAAATACCCACAGTAATATTGCATCTTAATTTTTTCCTCATTGTTGTACATACTGTTTCCCAGAATTTAGTTATTTTGAGGCATTTCCAGAATACATGACCATGAGCAACATTTACGAATGATGTCTGTCTTATTCAATCTATAAAATGATTGTGCAGTCAACCATCACATCTGTCCTTGACCATTAAGACATTCTGTATAGTCATCACACATCACAAATGACAGTTGTCCTACTCATCATTGCCCTCTATATCACAAGGTTTGATGGACTTCCTTACAGACAAGAATTAACCATTTCAATTATTCATCTACATACTACCTCACATCTCTTCTCTCACTTAAATCCAGTAACTACTTAACCTTAAATATCCCTCATGTATGCCTAATGTTGGCAGAACGGGTTTCATGCACCTTTCTAATGCAATGAACTACAAAACTGCCCTCAAATTAATCTTTTTATTCTTCCTGGATATTTTAAAGCTTTATCTGATGTTTTTTTCTGACTCTTGTAACTGTTATTAATTCTTTGATGTTTGTGTAATTGTGTTGTTCTGATTGTGCTCTTGTTGTGTGAATGTTCCTTGATATCAGATCTCTCTCTTTAAAAAAAAAAAAAAAGGAGAGATCTTGAACTCAATGAGACTGCATGATTAAATAAATGCATGACTCAAACATTCTTACTTTGGCTTACGACCAGGTGTCTGAGTTTCAGTCATCTCTGGCATCCTGTCACAACAGTTGCCTGTGTGATGAGGTACTAGACCAGTCAACACATTCACCAGCTGGACCTCACATCCTTTCCATGACCGTCCTGCATTCAAACAACATGAAACATACATTATTAATAAGCATGATGACACCAAACAACATATGACCTTAACGCACAATAAGTCTGCGGTACTGTTGACACAGTAGAGATAAAATCAGCAGCCTTGTTAAGGTAACTGAGCATCAAGTACTACAACTATGTAGTGTACATTTACTAGCTTTACAGTTAACATAAACTCATTTACCTGCATACTACAGCTTTATAAAAGCAGTATTAAAGAGTCATATATATAGTTAAGAGTTCTGCTTGTGTCGACACAAAACCATGTTTAAATAGTTGTATACCGTCCCTTAACCAGCCAGAAACAAGCAACCTGAGCTATCACCTATACAGCTAACCTAGCTTTCTTACGCTAACAGCTAGCTTAGCTCCGCTACAAGACATGATTATCAAACAAAGCAGAAGCGGGTTTATTTCGCGGCTCCGCTGTTAAAACGCTACTAAAGGATGGTAGTTTGCACTTACCTGTAGCCTCGACATTTTAGAGACTGTTCTTGCGAGAAGTTAAAGAGATTGGAGGCTAACTGTTAGCTAGCAAGGTATTCAACTCAACTCATCTCTCAAAACAATCTGTGTAGATCTAACTTGGTGCAGAAAGAGGGAGGCTGTGGGAGCTGGCAGCCAATAGCATTCCGAGTACGGGAGGTCTGAGCCAATCAGCATCCAAGGATGAGTTCCCACTGAATGCACCTATAAATTCATGTTTAACATCCTTCTCGCAGGACATGTTTTGAAATTAATAATCAACCATAATCTTGTGATAATTTGCTCTTAGATCACAGTGGACACAGAACAGAACAAAGACAATTAATAACACATTTACTGCAAATAGTAATTCCTTTATTTAGACGTTAAAAAGTCTTACAATATAGAGCTCCAGAAAAGATAAAATTCTTCAAAAGAAAGGAAAAACATGCTTATACTACAGTGGAGAGGACACAACTCTCCTTGCATGCAGAGGGGTCAGAGCTTCCTCTGGGTGATACACTGTTTGAGAGACCATAAACAAAAACTCCCAAACTATCAGCTGAGCTTCAAAGGAAGCTGACTGAGGCAGGAAGTTAGAGAAGACCATTTCTGCAAAGTGGCTACATAAGGTGCCAAAAGGTGTAAAAGGTAAGATGTCTCTAAACGCGTTCATTTGTTTAAAGACACACATCCTCGCACACTTCAATTTTACTACTGGAAAATAATGCCCAGATCAAATCCCAAACATGTTATTCGGACTTCCCTCACATGACACTGTGGAGCGCCCTTCTGAGAAATGTCTCTCGTTCCTTAATGATTTTTAATGTCTTCACTCTTAAGCAGTAAACCCAGGAGAATCTCTGAACCATTTGCCATCTCAATGTAAAAAATAAAAATAACAGAAACAGTTGAAGGGGAATTAAATTAACAGCCTGGAAAATAAAGTTAATCAGTAATTATGAGTGGTGACCACGTCTTCCCACCACCTCAAAACCGTTCAGCCTTCCTGTCGCCCGTACCGAGGGGGATACATTTCTGCGATTCCCTCTCTGGACGTGACTTATCAACAAACTGGTCAGACTCATTTCCCATAAATCCCAGGGTTCAGGTGGTAAGGGAATAGAGTTGTGACTGCTCCACGAAACAACCCAAAGCGTCACTCCAAGCTGACCAGCTGGGACTGTCTGTGTGCATGTGTGTGTGTGTGTGTCAGTGATGGTCTTTCAAACACTTTTACCGCTTCAAACCAACTGTTTTTCTTTTGTTCAAAAGTATAGATATGTCCCCGTTAGCTTTATAACCGCATACAAACAACTCAAACACAAACAGTATGATTTGCAAACACCACACCCTCCCCCTCCACCGAGTCTAAAACTGTTTGAAGTTGGCAACTGTGTCAATAGGAGCACTTTTTGGATACTGGACTTTTTGTCGTTTTCAATTATCTGTACGAGGTAAAGGGGAGCAATAAAATATGCAAAAAATCAAAGGGGACCCCTTTGCAAAATAAATGCAATTTTTGTACTTTAAATTTGTTTTCTCTTTTTAGCGTCCTTTGAAGAAAGTGTTGAATGTGTCGACCCTGGGGCATTTGTCACAGTTCTGTTTCTGTGGAGGCGGGCACATCTGTGCTCCTTCCAAAAGCTGTGCCCCTACTCTGCCTTCTGAAGCTCTCCGGTGGGGGGTGCACATGGGCTGCGCAGGCTCTTCTGCAACACATGGGCATCTGCAGGCTCTATCCTCTTGTAGTAATTCTTTTTTGTTTCGATGATTTCAAAGCCAAACTTCTGGTAAAAGTCGATGGCTGACTCATTGCTGATCTGCACATGACTGCGAAAAGAGAACTTGAGTTAATTGCAGCTTAGTTGAAAGTGGTGATTTTAAATTTCACATTTAATACTAGGATTAACTTGGATTTATATTTATTCTATTGCTGAAAGAAATCAATTTTGTAAATGTCAGTTTAAAAAAATGTGTAAAGAGATCTGATTAATTGAAAATAACTAGCAGCTGCAGCCTTAGTTTACTCATTCACACATACACCTTCTACAATTAGACACTTACAGGTAAATGTTGTCAAAAGTGCCATCCTTCTCACAGATGTTTAGCACATGATTCAGCATCTTTGTACCTTGACAGACAAAGACAAAATGGAAGTTGGTGAAAAATAAAAACATCAATTCAGTGCACTACGCCACACTGGGATGTTTCTTTGTCCCCTAGAGATGAAGAGCTTCTTACCAATTCCAAGTCTACGGTAAGGCGCTAGACAGCCGAGTGTCATGATGTACAGTCTCTTCTGGTTCTGAGAGTGGTCCACTCTGCAGCACACAGCTCCCACTGCAATGTCATTGAAGTACGCTGCAAGACAAAAAAAAACAAGTAATGCTGAAACAACAACAACAACAACAGACATGGCTCCCTTCCTTTGTTATAGACGCAATGACTGTCAAGAGAGCAGAGGGCAGGGTTTTTGTTGACAGTGCAGTAACTGGCCTCAGTTTAGGCAAATGAATTGGCCTCCACATATCCTTTGACAAACTTATGTGGAAATCAAGCAGTTAAAAGGATACTTTTTATTATTGTGGTTATAGGGTTTTCCTGCTTTTCACCTACCAGCCTGAATCCTGTCATTGATTTCTGTGTCTCTGCTCTCATTAACATTTCCGTATCATCATTATAAAGACTTCGCAACATGATTTTTCAAAAGGATTTAGTTCGAGTTATCTGTGTCAAAGTTATACGAGTGATGTCTCTTACCTAGCTTTGCAAGCTCTCCAACTTCCAGCACATCTTTATAAAACTTGTCGTTGTAGCTGACAGGGAAGATGACCTGGTTCAGACGTTTCAACTGCTTAATGTTGTGGGGCGTAACATCCCCCAGCTCGATTCGGCTACTGGAACAAGAGCAAAACGGTCAAATAGCTGAAAACGGGTAAACTGTTATATTCAGGATGAATTGACTCAAAATATATTAAAGATCCACAGTGCAGGAGCGAGAAGAACAGCAAGCTGCAACATTGTGAGACTTCAATGTTAAGACTGCTGAACACTGGTAATTTTTTCATCCATACGAATTGTTGCAGTTTCTTTATTTAAAAAAAAAAAAAAGGTGGATCACCCTAGAGCTAAACAATTAGGTGATTATCAATTGGTTGATCAGATTGTCAGAAAATTAAATTAAAAAACACTAAAGATGAGATAAAATAAGATAATCCTTTATTAGTCCCATGATGGGGAAACTGACACTGTTACAGCATCAAAGTGGATAGCAGAGAAAGAGCATCAATAGAATGAATAAAGAACAATAAATAATCAGTAAGTTAACAAGCAATAAGAACAATTGGAAATAAAAAATGGTCAAAATGATAATATACCTGAGTGTTATATTAATAATCAAAATTAGCCAAAATTAGCAAAAATGTCCACGAGTACCCAGCTTGAGCTTCAATGTGCAGAATGAAGTACTACAGTGTTTGACATTGGAAGGCTATTTTCACATATATCTGCTAAAAATGGAAATTTCTCTCCAATATCCCAAATAGTTTGCAAGCAATTAACGTGGACTTTACAGTGAAAATTGTACTATTTCCATGTTCATAGATCCTGCATTTTAAATGAATGAGAAGGGGTAGTTGTCATTTTCAGGATTGTAACACAATTATTTAACTTTTTTGTGGAAAAACTATAAAAGAGTTATTATGCAAAGTAGAGTATTTTATATACGTCTTTAAACATATCTGAAGGGGACCTGTATGTAAGTGGCACAAATATAACACTCTAGTTTGCCTGGTTGGGGGGTTCACTGTGGTATTTTAGGACTACCTCCCTCTACCCCCACAAATCGCCCCTCCAAAAGAAAAAACAAATTTAAACATCTTTTGGGGTGTACAGTAATGTAGAGTACCAGCATCACACACATTCAAATGATCTGAGCACACAGATGAGTGTTAATCGCCCCTCATATCATCTGACACTGCTCCTGTTTTTACTGACAGATCAAGTTTCACGGAGCAAGCTGCCACAAAGTGTAACTGTGTCGGCAACAGAGATGACCAGCATTTACAGACAAGCTTGTGTGTAGGAAAAGTTGACTTGCTGGGCTACTTTGAGCTGACTTGATCTGCAGAGATCCAGTGTCTGCATGTTTAGCTTAGCTACAGTGCCTTGACTGACTCAGCTTCCCGGCGGTAGCTTGCTAGTTAGCGCCGCTTCAACGCGCTTTAAACGACCCGACAGGCGGCTTAAGTTGACTGGACTATCAGTGACTAGACGGTTTCGGTAGCGGCGCTGCTGTTTGCTGTTTATAACCTACACCAGAATAAAAATAGCTTAGCCAGCTAGCTTAGCCTCACCGTCTCCTCCTCTTGTAAAAAACTTTACTCGTGCTAATCTACTTATTCGTGACTCAAAAGCGCACACTCACCCTTTCATTGTAAACAGATAGTATCCCTTATTTTCGATGAGGCTGAACTTTACAGTTGTTTAGGGTAAAAAAGGAGGGATTTTGACAGAGTAAGGGTCGGGGATGGCTCCCGTTTTACCCTCCACATGTAGCTAGTTGCGATGATTGCTGTTAGCTTAGCAGCCGCCGCACTCCTTCTCCACGACTGTCAACCCTGACCCCCGCATGCGCAGTAGTGCTGCTGTGTGTCATAGGACTTTTAAGACCGGAGTTTAGTCTGTCAGGCTGAACTCTGTTTATTTTACTATGAGATTAAATTTGTGTCAAAATAATTGAATTTCTGCCTAAGGTATATACTGTACATATATATATACATATATATAAAATTATATACTACTACAACTACTACTACTAAAAATAACTTTATTTATATAGCACCTTTCATACATAAAAATGCAGCTCAAAGTGCTTTACATTTAAGTCAAAACAAGAGCAAACAAGTACAGCAAGTGAAAATAAACAGCATAAGTTAAAAAAAAACAACCATTAAGACAAATAGTGATAAAAGTTAAAATAGATTTAAAAGAAGAAAGGAAACTAAATGTAAAAAACAAGTCGAAAATACAAGATAAAACGCAGATCATCTCAAAGCTTTGCAGTAAAGGTGTGTTTTATGTCCACAGAGGTTGCCTGTTTGATATAAATCGGCAGGGTGTTACATAGTTTTGGCGTATAAATCATGAGAGCAGCTTCCCCACTTTGTGGATTGCCAAACAATCAGCTGTGGAGGATCTCAGGGCTTTCTGTGACTGATAGGGTATTAAAAGTTCAGTAATGTAAGAAGATGCCATACCATTTAAAGTTTTGTAGATAATTAAAAGAAACAGGAAGCTAGTACAGGTCAGCAAAAATGGGATTGATGTTGTACTGTCTACTAATACATTACATTGTAATGCAGCAAGTTTACATTGCTTTATTGGTACTTTTACTTATGTAAAGAGTCTTGAAACTTCTGGTAAGGATGTCATTTGTACTGAGGATTAAGTTTATTTGTCTTCTCAGTTCAAAGTTAAAATTCTGACTTTTTCAGATTTAGATTATTAACATTATCTATCACTAAACATTTTAAGATCGTTCTCTGTAACATTCTTGAAACATTTGATGATAATGCTCTTCATGCTGTTTTCAGTATGAACAAAGTCAGAATTATAGCTCAGAGCTCAAATAATTGTTTCTCATGTGGCCATAATCCTCTTTATTATTCTTACCTTTAATGCCATAGTTGGCATCAAAACCTGCCAATGAGAGATTTGTAGAGGAAACTTAGCCTGCGAATCTAAACTCAGGAAAAAAATACATATCTCTATGCGTGCATTTTAAAACTACTACTGAATTTTGAAACAGTTTTTGCCATTTGTCAAAACAATATTTTAAGTATAAGACTTTATGAGCCTATTTTTTTCATGCACTGTTATAGAAGCAAAATTAAAACACATAACATAAACCAAGCTTCACAAAGATAACTAAGAGACCATTTTGACAGGGAATAATAATTAATAGATTTCTTAATTTAACCATTCTAGGTCACATTTGACTAATATGGAGTAAATAATTAATCATTAAAATAATATGTGCTAGTGACTCCATTTTGGCTCAAACGTTGCTGCAAAGATATTCACCACACAAGAGATAGTCAACTCATGGTGTAAATGCTGAGGAAGCCCAAGTGTTTAAAATGAAACTAACTAAAGGTGACATCTCTTTGAATACAAGGGGTCACAAGCCAAAAAAGCGGGTAATCAGTAATCTAAAAGGTCTTTCACCTTGCCTGGTCTTAATTTAAGACTATAGTAGGGTTACAATGATGTTATCAGCATCCCAGCTAAGAATAATAGGTGATTTACAGGATCTGACTCTGGATATATACAGTAATGACACTGTGTGGGAGACCTGCAACACCATTAATCCTAATCTCAAATACCTGCTGATATGTCAGCACAGTGTAGTGTTCGTTTCAAATGCCTGATGCATCCCTAGATGCAGTCTGGCTGTGTGTTATGGCTGCCACAAGCTGTGGAAGAATATTGAGATCCGTCACTAAAGTAAAATTAACAACACAACTGTATAAAGCTAATCTAGTAGCCTACAAGTAAGAGTCTGGCACTCAAAATGTTAAAAGCACAGTATCAATACACAGTGCATCATCAGCAAAATGTACACAACAACACATTAAAAGTAGGTGACTTTAGGCAGTATTATAAATCTATATTTTTTTTTTAGAATAACTGGATTATTATCATGTAAGCAGCATTTTAAATTTTGTAGTTGGTTGAGGTCGAGCTAATTTGAACTACTTTACATACTGTTGGGTAGTTTAATCAATAATTATGTATGTTATAATTATACTGTATATGATGTTAAAGTATGATTATGTACATTTTCATTATTATTATCATCATCATCATCATTAACATCATCATCGTACCTTAAATTGAGAAAATGTACAGTAAGTAAAGTAGAATAAAAATGAAATACTCAAGAGAAGTACCTAAAATTGTACTTAATACAGTTATTGTGTATATGTTACTTTCAATCACTGCCTTTGCCATTCAAATCTAAACCACTTGAACTACACAGGGATCCACATACAGCATAAACTTGTAGGGCTACAGTCATCGAGCACCATCACTTTAACATCTTTGCGGTGTTCCGGCTCTGGGCGGATCCAAAATGGCGGCAGTTGCAGCGGCCCAGCAGTAAAACCAAGTCAGCAGCGAATGACTGAAGTCAGCTGATCTGCAGTCTGCTGTCACGCATCGCAGCGCTCGTCATTTCTCTCTCTCTCTCTCGAGGCAAGACAGTAAACCACCACTTCACAACCAGACGGTACGTATTATATCGTTGTTTAACTCTACTTTGCAATAGCGACATTATAAACCGACATGAGCTTCAAACAGGAAATAATTTATAGCTCAATGATTTGCAATAAAGCATTGGAGCCAGCAGTTTTCTACCAGGCCGAGAAACCAGTCTTTCCCCTCATTTTCATGATACTGAAAAACAAACCAAGCTGTAGCTAATGTTATTCTTACTTTCTGGATAAAAGTGGGAATTACAAACAGGCTTTTTTATGATTTACTGGCTCTCCTTGCTGAGTTAATGTTAGCTAGCTATGGTGCATTTTCGAGGAAAGCTGTGAAACAAAATATACTGCATTGACATCTGTTTATTTAATGGCAGTCAGAGCCCCCTAAATAAAATGTACCATGTTTTATAAGCTGCCAAGGCACTAAATCTCTCCTTTTCACGTTGGTTTCTGTGTAAAAAATAACATAAAGAAGCCGACTTTCATAGCTAACTTATCAACTAGCTCTCAAGGAGTTTGTAATTAACATGAGTGTGTCTGGATGTTTTGCATGGTCATCTCACTTACATGTTACATATCTGAATGAGCAGCAGATTTTCTGAACAGGTTAAGTACGTATTTGCTTTTTCTCAGTGTTGTTAACCCCATGGCCGTCCCTTAGCTCAAATATTAACAGACAAAAAAAGCTCTAAATTACTACAAACATTCAGGTGCAGTATTGTCTTTGCTCTGTAAATATGCTGTCCCTCTTTCACTTTGAATTTGCTGACAATAGAATATCTCCCCCACTATGATTTACTATGTATTACAGTATTTAGCCAACATGACAGCTAAGGTCACTACTAGCAAGATATTGTACAGAAGGGGAAATATATTTAGTTTGCCCATTTTCTGTGGCGGATTGTTGTCTCCAGTGTTTCCACACTTTAAATTGTACTTCCCAGTTTTGCACCATGCTACTTTTCCACTTCCTTAAAGAGACTAATAAAGCCTAGGCCAGTCATGTGCCAGGATCATATGATCAAATGTCATGTCTGTTATTTCCTAGTCTGGAGCTATTTTATCTGAAACATAATATTTAATAGAGATTGTTCATGCCAGGATTATTTACCTTAAACAAACTCTAAAGAAGCCCTTAACAAGTATTGTAATATTACTACCAGAACAGGCTTTTTATGTCTTTTTTTTGTTTTTTGTTTTGTAGAATTAGTATTAATCAAGGAGGCTGAAAAGTTGTGTGTGATCTTGAGTTCATGAATAATTAGAACAATAGATGTTGTCTTCTCTCTGTATACTGCTCTTTTAAGGGTCTTTTAAAAACAACAGATACACGTTGATACTTTAGCTGCTCAGGCCTACCTGTGAATGTAAATTAGCTGTTTGTCTTTGAGATAAAACACAAACATGGTTACAAGTTTAACGCAATGGTTAGGTAATTTGGATTTTGACCTTTAAAAAAAAAAGAAAAGGAAAAAAGAATAATATCTCAGGTGAACAGAGTGAAGCCTTTTGAGGTGTCGTTCTCGCAGTTCTTGCATCGGCCTCTTGGAGGAGCTCCTTTATTCCTGCATGGATGGGATATAAGCAGCCTGGCGTAAACAGGAAGATCTGAACATCAGTGGGAAGGACAAGAAAAGGACATGGATGTAGTGCATGTGTGATATGAGTTAGAGACATGAGAATAAGCACAGAGGGGTGCTGTATTTAAGTGTGTGTGCGATCTGTGGCTGATACATACAGTACACTGCAGATAAGGCTGCTCTCAAATGTGCGCTCAGCATCTGCAGCATTTTTCTGTGGGGATGGGCTTACGTCACGAGTGATGACAGCTTGTGTTTGTGATGCTCCTGCGTCTAGCTGTGTGTTTAGCAGATATGTGAAAATATGAATAATAAGAATTCAGGGTGAAGAAATGTGAAAAAATTAAAAGATTGGATCAGAATATATAACCATCAGAGACAGGTGTGACTCTTATACCGTGTTTACATGCATGTATACGTGTGAAGGGGAAAACGGAGGAGCATGCTGCTGTGTGGGATTCCCCCCCTCTAATGTTAGCCTGATGCGTCATACTAACTGCACAGTGCTGCTGGACCTGAAGTGAGTGCAGCTGAGGGGGGGTGGGGGTCTTGTTCAGGCTCTGTCGTGAGTCGTAAGCTGTGATGGTGCTGTATCTTCCTGGAGGTTTCCATGGTTACAACATGATGTGCCACGTCTAAGGTACAAGCACAATGACGGGCAAATATTTGGACCAGTGCTTCTTACAATAACGTCTGTCACTGAGGAAATTAATCAGAAAGTGGTCTGATACTGTGCCAAAGATTAAAGGACTGATGCAGGTGGGGAAAGCTGAAAGAAGTGATGCATTGTGCATCTCCATTTTCCCACTGATTATCCTGCATGAATATGTGTTTGAAACTAGGACGCAGGCTTAGTTTCATGTAGTGCTGATTAGTCAGTGACAGAAAATTAATCATTGAAGTCATTTTATCAAATGAAACCATCAAACATTTTCTTATTCCTATTTAACGTGTTATGATTTTTTTTTTAAATTCACATCATTGTAAATTAGTGTATTTGGGTTTTTGAAGACCTCAACTTGACTTCTGGGAAAAATGTTCACCATTTTTCGACAATTTATAGTAACTACACTTACTTGAAAATAAAACTGACAGATTATTTGTTAGTTGCAGTTATAATCATTTGTTATCTCTCCCCTCATGATCCTAATCTTTTATATCTGCATATAAAAACAAACCTTACTTATTTCCACATCAGCTCTCTGTGGTCTGGGATGAAATCCACTGTAACAGCAGTATTTAAAGCACTCTTATCTGCAGCTGCTAACAAAATCTACAATAATTAAAATGTAGACACTGAGGTTATTTTGTTAATAGGGAGCACTGCAAGGGGAGATGGAGGTCTCTTCTGTACTCCTCTGGTTAACTTTCCTTGAGTTTTCTGTTGATAAATGTTTCCTTCACTTTGTCCCTCTCCTCTTCTTCCAGTCAGACGAAGAAATCCTGTGAAGATGGACAAGCTGCCCAAGATCAGGGATCAGGAGAAAGAGAGCGAGTTTGGATACGTTCATGGAGTCTCCGGACCAGGTTGCCACCACACACTCACATAAAGTCTTTTTACACTCTTCAGGCACTTTGCATTCGTAAGAAGAGAAAGTTTGTGAGAAATGAAAACAAGCCAATCAGTGAGGAAGATAAGCTCATGTAGTTGCACGTTATTTCTTGAAGATTTTATAGCAGTCAAAACAAAAGCAGGTTTTCTGCTACACTGCCTGTTCATGCATGTCTGATTCTCTGTTGACTCCTATATTTGTGGCAATGGACTTGTAGGTTTTAGGGAAGAAACGCATACATCTGTACTAACAGGCTTGTTCACCCGCTGCTCCTCTGACTGATTGTTTACCTGAATTGTTTTCTAGTCGTGACGGCCACGGCCATGGCGGGAGCAGCCATGTATGAACTGGTTCGTGTCGGCCACAGTGAGCTGGTGGGAGAAATTATCAGGTTGGAGGGAGACATGGCCACCATCCAGGTCTACGAGGAGACATGTATCCTTATTGTTCAGCTGTGTCTGTACTTTTTATGGCTGCTATCAGGTGTTCTTTTCTTTGAAGCAGTAATAAAACAGTTCTCTGTATTCTATAAATAATACTTGCACTAATCTCATTTTAGTGCATTACATTACAATAGTGGAAGTTTACCTGCATCTACTGTACATCATTCATTACATGCAGTGCAGTATGTGTTCATTTTTGTTGGATTTTCCTGAGCTCGAACACAGCCGGTGTGTCTGTCGGCGATCCCGTGCTGCGAACGGGGAAACCTCTCTCTGTGGAGTTGGGCCCAGGAATCATGGGGTCCATTTTTGACGGTATCCAGCGACCCCTGAAGGACATCAACGACATCACACAAAGTATCTACATCCCAAGAGGTGTAAACATCGGCGCCCTTAACCGAGACCTCACATGGGAATTTACTCCCAGCAAGAGCCTGCGGGTATGTGTACATTCTGCATTCGGACTTCCAAGTCCACCGTTAGCATGATTGATGAATTATATGTAAGCCTCTTCTTTTTTTCCCGCTGCTGTTAGGTCGGCAGCCACATCACAGGAGGAGACATCTACGGCATGGTGCTCGAGAACTCTCTTATCAAACACAAGATCATGCTGCCTCCTAAAAATAGAGGCACCGTCACCTATGTGGCTCCCCCCGGAAACTACAACATCGACGTGAGTTTGAAGCACCTCCAGCTGTGACTGTTATATGTTGCTTTGTGTTGATGGTTTGTGTGTCTGTATCAGGATGTAGTGATGGAGCTGGAGTTTGAGGGCGTGAAGGAGAAGTTCACCATGGTTCAAGTGTGGCCTGTCAGACAAGTGCGGCCCGTCACAGAGAAGCTGCCCGCCAATCACCCATTGCTGACCGGACAGAGAGTGCTGGACGCCCTTTTCCCGTTAGTCTCTAATCTTCCTTTTTACCTTTTCCTTCAACATATTTAAAATATTCTCCCCCCATTAGCTCTTATTGATCTTCCTCCTAAATCTTTGTTTATTTCCCTGTAGGTGTGTGCAGGGAGGAACCACAGCCATCCCAGGAGCTTTTGGCTGTGGTAAGACTGTCATCTCCCAGTCCCTGTCTAAGTACTCCAATAGTGACGTCATCATCTACGTAGGCTGTGGAGAGCGTGGTAATGAGATGTCAGAAGTACTGCGAGACTTCCCTGAGGTGGGTAGTAATAGTGGTGGCATTAGTCTCATTTGAGATGAAATGTTATTATTGGTTTTATCTGTTGAACTAATCTGTCACCAATATTAGTGTTAAGCTGTTGTTCTTTGATTTCAAATGGTGTACGTACAGTACTTGTGATAAGCATGACAGCGTTTATTCCCTCATATTTCTAAGATTATTTAGTATAAAAATCTTACGTATTTAAAACATCAGTTGGTAGTCAGAATATCCTCTTCTATGAGCGGACATTGATCTCATGACACCACAGTCAGGATCAAGTCGCACAGAAATCTTACCGGCCCTGAAATAAGCAGGCTGTCCAAACTAGAGTGAATTTGATTGGTGTTCAGGGTGACTGACTGTGTTGTCTGGCCAACAGCTGACCATGGAGGTGGATGGAAAGACGGAGAGCATCATGAAGAGAACAGCACTGGTGGCCAACACCTCTAACATGCCTGTAGCTGCCAGAGAAGCCTCCATCTACACAGGTATCGGAAATACTCTTTGATCACATACAAACACACACACACACACACACACACACACACACACACACACACACACACACACACACACACACACACACACACACACACACACACACACAAACACACACAAACACACACATGTTAAAACAAACTGTGTAATCACATCATGTATTCAATCACAGAACAGTGTAGTTTATATTATGTTAAAACCAATCACCAGCTTTACTTAATAGATTACTTGTTCACTCTCTTTTTGTGATTGTTTGCAGATTAACTCCACATGAGTAGTGCATACTAACTAAGTTTGCTTTGGCAGGAATCACGCTGTCTGAGTACTTCAGAGACATGGGATACCATGTGAGCATGATGGCCGACTCCACCTCCCGTTGGGCTGAGGCTCTCAGGGAGATTTCTGGCCGTCTGGCTGAGATGCCTGCTGGTAAGTTTGGAGTCTCCTGGAGATTATAAGAAGAGCTAAATAAAGATTCAAGCTTCAGTAATTCTGTATTTCTAGCATTTGGGTAATGAAGCACAAACTGTTTCCTCCCATGAGACTCTATCAAACTTCCAAACAACAAATGAGAATTTTCTATATAAAACAGATCTTTTTTTATTGATCAGTATATCCACTTTAGGAAAGAAAGTAGGGGTGAGTTTAATAAAACAAATATCAAATGACAAACCTCCATTTTTATTAAATTACTGAACCAAAAAAGTGGTAATAATTTACTCTTATTCTTTGTGACATTTTGTAAGAGATCTTAATGATGTATGTATCCAAAATGAATATGCAAATTGGAACAATATATCTGAAATGTTGTTTTGATATGTAAGATATATCAGAAATGTGAAAAAATACATTTCTGATACATATGATTAAATTGAAGATATCTGTACATTAGTTTCGACTGGTGTAAATGTAATTTCCTCTTGGGAAAATATATTTGTAACATGTCAAAATTGTTTTAACCAGTCAAAATGACATTTATACATGTCACTATTTCATATCTGCTAGTGAAAACTAAATTGCTACTAGTCAATTCTACTGATTAAATGCTAAAAGGGCTTGCCATACACATTTATACAGTCAGCTCTACCAACCAGGATGAAGTTACAATGAAATAAACATTATGTTAAAAGGATCTGAGGTTAATATGGCATCTTTATCAAATAGTTGGGTCCATTGATACTGAAATGTGTTTTAAATGCTTAAATTCCCCTCAAGCTGGAGCCAGTTTCTTTGTTTTGAAGTCAATATAATGGTGCAGTGTTCAATCATTGAACACTTCACCAAGTCAACCACATATAGAAAAATGGATTTCCTGTGGGTGTTTACAGACAGCGGTTATCCCGCCTACCTGGGCGCCCGTCTCGCCTCCTTCTATGAGCGAGCTGGAAGGGTGAAGTGTCTGGGTAACCCTGAGAGAGAGGGCAGCGTCAGCATTGTAGGAGCGTGAGTACAGCTTTTTATCACTAGAGGGAGACCTTGCACTGTTCATCTTTTAATGACTGTAACTGAAAATTCTTCAGGTTTAAGTAAAATGTAAAAATATGTTTTGTTTCTTCAGCGTATCACCTCCTGGTGGTGACTTCTCTGACCCTGTTACTTCAGCCACACTTGGTATTGTTCAGGTAAGTCATATCCAATCATCAGTGTTTGATCAAGGCTGCTCAGTTCTTCATTTTTTTTCAAGTCTGTTACATCTTCTCATAGGTGTTCTGGGGTCTGGATAAGAAACTGGCTCAGAGGAAACACTTCCCCTCAGTGAACTGGCTCATCAGCTACAGCAAGTACACTCGTGCGCTTGATGAATATTATGACAAGCACTTCCCTGAGTTTGTGCCACTGCGCACCAAAGCCAAGGAGATCCTGCAGGAGGAGGAAGATCTGGCTGAGATTGTGCAGCTCGTCGGAAAGGTAACTTCGTATAAAGATGGCAGCATCCGTTTGATCTTTAGATAAAGTCTAATCTGATTTTTCCACTTTTTTTCCTTTTTAAGTGGTTTCAAAGTTAGAAACACATTGAATAAGAAATGTCGCATGTTCTTTATCAGTTTGTTCAAACACTTGTTTGATGTTCTGTCACTTCTTCTTTTGCATTAATAATTAAATAATATTCTCACACAGCTTCTGACCCGATTATCACTTTTAACAGGCATCACTGGCAGAAACAGATAAAATCACTCTGGAAGTGGCCAAACTGATCAAAGACGACTTCCTGCAGCAGAATGGCTACACTCCTTATGACAGGTAACATTCAGCTACATACACACTTCAAGTTGGACATTATGGAAAAAGAAATTTCTGTCATTGTGAATTTGATTATTTCTGAAAGGCTTAATGCGCTGAAAATGTTATGTTATTTTTTTTGGCTTTTCTCTCCAGGTTCTGTCCATTCTATAAGACAGTGGGCATTCTCTCCAACACGATTGCTTTCTACGACATGGCACGGCACGCGGTGGAGACCACAGCTCAGAGCGACAACAAAATCACCTGGGCCATGATCAAGGAGCACATGGGAGATATCCTCTACAGGCTCAGCTCCATGAAATTTAAGGTATGTGTGTGAGGTTTTTGTGCATGCAGGTACTGTGTCTCCTCTGCCTGCCCTGTGTTTAAATCAAGTGTTTGTCAGATAGATTTTTATATAACAAAGGTCATAATATTCTATATTTCTGTTAATGTCAACAAAGCTCCTGAGAAGACCAAAACCAGTGATGCATTTTTCCATCTTAATACTGTGAGCCCAAATATCTTGTTTAGTCCTGTCCAGCAATCCACAACCAAATGATACCCACTTTATTATGAAAAAAGACTAAAGAAACCAAAAAAGTAGCCACATTTAAAATTACGAAAATGATGAATCAATAATCAAAATAGTTGGCAATTAACTTCCTGGCTATCGACTAACCGAATCATTGCAACTATAAATAATAAATGCTGTGCATTTAACATTGAGAACCAATAGAGGAGTGTAAAGTTAGTTGTGTACACTTTTCAATAAATGAGAATATTGTGCTTGAACAATACCTAATGCACTGAAGTCCATCCATTATCTATGTTAACTCACTACAAATCCTGCAGAGTCTGTTCAGGTGTTTGGTTTTCTACTCGCGTTGTAAGACTGTATTTCTGTGTGGGCACAGGACCCGGTGAAGGACGGCGAGGCTAAGATCAAGGGCGAATACGCGCAGCTGGTGGAGGACATGCAGAACGCCTTCCGCACATTGGAGGAATAGTCTCCATCACTTCTCACACCTTTCCAGTTTTCATCTCTGACCCCTCCACTGCAGAATCACATTCCACCTCATCATATTCCCAAAACCTGTGTTGCTCCCCTGTGCTCCTTTTGTGAGTGACTGTGTGAGTGCAATTTCATGTGGAGGGAAAAGAGAAAGATGTACTGTATTCATTATTATTTGTTGCCTCATAAAGGCAGACTCTGGATCCTCTGCATGGTCATTGATTGTGTGTGTGTGTAAATGTGTGTGTGTTAATGTGTGTGTGAAAGAGGGATCTCTTTGTTTCTTCCTTTCTCTGTTTACATGATTTCTGTCTGTAGTGGTGTTGCTCTTCCTGAAGAGGATTGATGTATTGTAATTCAAAGACCATCTGTACAGAAGAGTATTGAATATAAATTTAATAAGATCAGTCTATTTATTGCCAGCATTTTGACGTGAAGGCTTTGTTGCTCTTTCTTTTTGTTTTTATGGTTGTGTTTCATGCTGTGCAGTGTTGTGTACTTTGCTGTGTGAATGTGTAAGAGTCCGGCGCTGAGCTGTCAAATACTTTCATCATGTTACTCCCAAAGAATTGAAATGTGGGGGGAAAAAAATAATAAAGTGTGTCCGCCTGTTTGACCTCATTGTTTCAAATGATACTGCTATTGTGGCTGAACTGGTCTCTCTACATATCACTCATATTTCAGGTAACCTCCCCATAGGAGACTGTGTTTATTGACTTCATTTAACTACTTTAATTACTATTTTTAAAAGGGCAGAACTCATTTTAGTGTTTGCAATTACTAAAAGTTGTAGTTAAGTGTAGTGTCTTTAAATAGTAATATTTTATTTTAATAATATTTTCATTTTTTAAAGAAAAAACTGAAAACATCACACTGCTCCATCTTTCTGCACACCTTAATACTTGGAATGCAAACACCTGGTTATAATTAGAGTCAACTCGTCCTCTGGAGGAGTTGAGTCGCAAATAAAGGAAGGTAGAAGTCATTTTGGAGCCCTTATCTAATAAGTTGTAAGAAGACCAATGAGCGTCACCAATGAGGTGACAAATCCCTAAAGGTATTTTCTCCCGTCCTGATGACAACAAGGCGAACACATTTCACTCATGAACGGAGCTGTTTGAATACTTAAGAGCTGCGCGGACAAGCTGCATTTTATTGACTTTTTTTTTTATCTGGGTGGCACAGAGAGAAGCAGGAATCCTGGGTCCACTCCGTGTCAGGTAGGTGACTGACAACGACGTTTTTTTTTTTTATCACAGATGTCCCGCATGTAGAGATAAGCTAAAGATTATGCACCTCTATGCGCTTTTGGCACCGTGCGTAAAAGTATTTTTATGCTCAATTTTGACAACAGATCTTTGGCCTCCTAATCTGATAGGGACCTTAATCATCTTGGGTGTTGTTTGACTTGACATATTTGTCGATGGATAGTTCCTATCAATCAAAATCCAACAGCGCACAGAGAGAAAGGGAGTATGGCTGCGTGTGATCACTTTAATTCTGCGCATAATCATTTTATTTCTATACATGATTTAACTTAAGGTAAATTTATTTAAACGACAGCTTTTCTGTTCTAGAAAGATTGTCGTGTGCATTAAAGGTGTTGTTCATTGTCGTGACTACACTTTAGCGCAGCCCTCCCAGTCAAACCAGTTCTGTTGCAATGATAACGACTTGCCCTGTGGCGCTGCTGGATATCCCTGTTTGATGACATTCACCGCTGAGGTTCAGAGTCCTCAAGTTTTAACTCTTAAAGGACCCACTGCTGTCAATATTTTTTCTCCAGTTTCTCTTTATGAACCTACTGTAGAGGTTGGATTTTGAGGTGAACATGTCAAAGCTTTGTGGAAGCTAAAATAAAGAGTTAAATGATCTCTCTCTCTCTCTCTCTCTCTCTCTCTCTCTCTCTCTCTCTCTCTCTCTCTCTCTCTCTCTCTCTCTCTCTCTCTCTCTCTCTCTCTCTCTCTCTCTCTCTCTCTCTCTCTCTCTCTCTCTCTCTTTCTCTCTCTCTCTCTCTGCAGAAGAGATGGACCAGGCATCCAACCGGTCAGGAGTGGGCAGTGATGATATTATAGATGAAATCACATCCTTGGCAGAAGGCAGGTGGAGCTCTGCTGTTGAAGATGATAATGATGATGATGATGAGGTAAACTTAAAGACTTCACAAAAGATAATAGAGGGATTCTGTTGACAGAAATGAAACATTTGGACACACAATTCACTCTAAACGTGTAGTTTTAATACACTTTTGAAAATGACTGCCCTCTAGTGGTTCAGATTCACACTGTGTTTCACCTGATGTAAGTGGGATTGCTGATGCCTCTGATGCAAAACCCCAAAGGCTAATAAAGCTGTTTATCATCTGCTCAGTCCCACTGCAGCCGTCTCCCACAGTCTGTCTGCCTGTTTTAACCTCTGCTCCGCCATTTGTTTGTCATACAGCTCCTGTTTCTTGCACAAAGGCAGAAAAATAAGTAAGCAGACAAATGCTTCACTAATGTCTCAATATAAATAATGCTATCATCTCGTCCATCAGAGCTCTGATCCTCAGGGACTGTGTCTTGCTGCACCGCAGCCTGCTGGGACTACCTACAAACAGAAATGTGAAGAGTTTAAGAAGTTGTTCAAAGAGCTGCCGGAGTCAGAGAGACTCATACTAGGTGAATTACAAAGCTGTGTCACATGATAGTGTTGCCTCCTAATCAAGAGATTGTTTTTTATTAAATGCTGATATTCAGTATTTCAATTTCACATCTTTTAAGGCATAAACATACAAATATTCCATGTGTTATACTGAATTTTGTGCATGCCAGGGGGGAAATCACATCACATCACATAGAAACGTTGCAAAGAGAAAGAAAAATCATTTACTCAACAGTTTGAGGAATTTTCAATGACGTCAGCAGAAACAGAGCATGACAAGATCACAATTATATTCTGTGTCTTGTTGGTTGAAGCTTAAGTATAGCAAACATACTAAAGTACATGAGAAAGTAATGAAAGGAAATCCAAGACTGTGTGTTTTAAAGCTGCATTGTTGCATCAAATTTGCCTCATTTATTTTTCCTCAGACTACCCATGTGCCCTCCAGCGAGACATCCTCCTTCAGGGACGCCTCTACCTCTCCGAGAACTGGCTGTGTTTCTACAGTTATGTGTTTCGGGGTACGAAGGTAATACGACATAAGGGAGGGTGTACACTGACAACACATGACAACCACAAATGTGTGGACAAAGCAACAAAATACAGAAATATAGGGCAAAGATTTAATTTCTATATAACTTCTCTGATCATATGAATTCTCCTCTTTTACTATATATATGAATTTCAGTTCAATATCTGTTTTCCAATTTCTGAGCCTATTTTGATGAAAGATATATGGACAAACATTGGCAAAGGTGATCCTGATCAATGATGATGCGTCAATGTTTTCAGTGCAGATTATAACCCTTGTTTGTGTCAGTCCCTCAAAAGCAAACCACAAAAACCTCTTGATGTAACAGTTTGCAATCATGTGCAACAATTACAGAGGAAGACACTCAACATACACTCGGAAAAACAACCGGGAAGATGCACTAATTGCTACACTTGAAGCAGCCTCAGTCGACCACAGTCATGTCTCGAGCCACAGTTCACGCCTCTTCTCTGGGAGTTGCTAAAAGTGATTAATATGTTGTCACAAATTGGAGTGTAGGAGGATTTGTTGTGTGTCATATCTAAGGGTGGATTTTTTTACCTTGGTAATCTTTCATGTACTAACTACTGTAACCTTTCACCGTTTTTATAGATTACACTGACTCTTAAAAACATCACAAGTATGACCAGAGAGAAAACGGCTCGGCTGATTCCCAACGCCATTCAGATCTGCACGAGCGCAGAGAAGGTGCAGTTTATTGTGTGATCGCCATCAGAGGAGAAAAGCCTTTCACAACTTGTTTTGCCCCTGATAAACAAATGATCGTTAAATTGTCATCATGTCTTTGCCCACAGTTCTTCTTCACCTCCTTCTCAGCAAGAGAGAAAAGCTATCAGGGCGTTTTCCGCATGTGGCAAAACACACTCCTGGACAAGGTAAAGGCCCTGTTCTCCTCTGGTTTAACCCTGCCCATAAGCCTTACTGTCTTTTTACATTACATTCCTCGCAACACTAATCTTATGATGTGAGGCAAAGACAACGTAGACTTGGCTGTTGTCCAATAACTTGACTGCTGTGACAAAATCCTACCCAAGCATGAGCAGGTCTGTGACTTTACCCTGTTTAACATCACTTATCTAATCGGTCCAGAGTACAAATCACACTGCCCCGGCTACAGACTGTCTCCTTTTGAGGTTATCAGTGCTGTGCTGCCATTGCATGTAGGGTAAAGATCTACACACAAGAGCAGGGTTAATAGTTCCACATACTGAGCTACTGTGTTCATTATATAGGAATAATTTGTACACAGGGATATAGTTAAAGATAAACCCAGCAGCTCATAATTGTGTTCACCCCATTTGCTTATATTGACAATTGCAATGTACAAACACTGTAAAAATGTCTTTATGTCGACTGTATGCATGAGAGATGTTATATGTCGAGTTGAAGTTGGAGAGCCTAATGGGTTTGAAGTGTCTGTAGGCGGATTACGTGGATGCTGAAATTAGCTGAAGAGTAGGAACTGAAAGCAAAAATGTAGATACTTGTACTTTACATGGCTATTTATGCAACGTAATACTGTATTCCGTTACATTTCACTGGGAAATACATGTATTTGACAGCTATAGTTATTGCTTACTTTGCAGATTACAATTTTACTTACACCTCACATAAAACATGATGCATTGTTACATATTACAGGTAGCCTGTGGAATTTCCTGATGAACAAAGTTACATTTACATTCAAGTTATGCTGCATTTCTTGGCACATTACAGCCACCTAACATTCGGAATGTGTATCGTGTCACTGTGAGTGTACAAAACTAATAGAGGCCAAAAACCCAACAGGAAACCTTTAAACTAGTATTCCAAATAATTAAGGTAAGCTTCACTTTGACCAGCTACAGTATTAAAATACTACTTAATGCATCAATAATAATGATAGTCCTGTAAATATTAATAAAATAGTATCTCCATTTTATATAGTAAAGTAAAATATCTGAATTCTTCTTCCACCTCTGGAGGGGAAAGCACTGGAATAAGCAGCCAATTATTTGGAGTGTGTTTGGACTGTACGAGCAAATAGACCACTCATTATGGGCAAATTAATAATATATTATGTTAATTAATAGTGGATAGTAATTAAATAGGAAAATGCTTGCATAGACAAAACTATATGTACACATGACCTTTTGATTAAGTGGATAAACCACTCAGTAAATGTCTCTAAATCTTTCTGTAAACTAAGAGTGATTAATGATCATAATGATTAATGAGTGGAAGTTTTAAATTCTTAATATGATCTCTATAGCTGCCACACTGTAACTATTACTGTAGGCGCTATAGTAGCCTGCACACAGGGGGGTTAGGGTCTTCTGGGATCTGAAGCACAAACACCTGTATATTAAAAACATCACCGTCAAAAAGTTCATTGACCTCTTCAGGTGTGGCCACAAGGGCTGATTTGCATTGACGATCTTCCTATGAACGACAGCAGTTGACTCCCTGCTTGTGTCTGGGCTGAAACTGTGTAGAGAGGACCGAAATCAAAACAAAGCAACTCCTCTCTCTCTCTCTCACCGTGTGTCGGTGAGCCGGACGTTTCGACAGGTGTAAGGAGCCTTTATTTACCTTTTATCTCGGTGTGAATCTGGGCGGTGCTTCAACTCGTTCAAATCCAGGACTTCCTGAGTGCGCCCAGGTTACAGATCAGTGTCAGACTGCCTGGTGAAGCTCACAGCTGCGGGGAAATGTACACTGACGAGTAAGTAAAGCGTGTGTAAACGGATTTTAAACTTTCTGTCGGTTTTACGTTTTACATTCAACGAGGTAGCAACACCATATGGGAAGCGACGCCATATGGTGAAACAACATTAATTTCCCGTCGGAATGAACAGGCCATAAATGATAAACACCGTTTTATCACTTTTCTCGACTTGGAACATCATATTTAGTGTCTGTATTTTAGTTTCAGTAAAAAAAAAGACTCGATTATTTCCTCTGAACAAATCATTTTTGTTCTCGAGTTCAAATTTTTCTTCTTCTAGATATTCTGTATGTTTTGGTAATTTGGTGACATCTCAAGACAGTCAAGGGTTAACACAAAAATGTAAGATCAGTATCTGAGCGTTACAGAGAGACAATAAGGTTTGCAATCTGTGCTGGTCACCTGTGAAGATGAGACTGTCAATTATGCTGTGTCAAAGCTTCATGTTTCCAGGTTACCTGCAGCAGCTAAAATAACCTGACATCTAAGGCAGGTTATTTAATTTTTGGTCTATAAAATGTGAGAAAATGATTTAAAAATGTTGATCACTGTTACCCAAAGCCCAAGATGCAACCTATAATGTCTTATTTTGTCCTGGGTTAGGGTTAATCCAAAACCCAAAGATGTTCAGTTTAGTGTCTCGGAGGACTAAAGAAACCATCAAATATTCATGTTAAAGGAGTTGGAATTAAAAAAATGTTCTCAAGAAATGAATCAAATCAATTGATAAGAATAGTTGGTGTCAGAATAGTTGGTGATTAGTTTTCCGATGATCAACAAATTAATTAATCATTAATTGTTATGGCTCCGCTGCCATTTTCTCTTTTGTTTTGTGTTCACATTATGGTTTCTATCTGCCATATCAGAGTCCATATTGGGCAAGAGGAAGAGATCTCTACAGGTGCTTCACATTTCCATGACTGCCTTCCTCCCTATTTTTTTTTCCATCTTCAGCCTCTGACCAGTTTGGAGTTGTGGCAGATGGTTAAACAGCATTATGGGAATGAACTGGGCCTGAGTCATGAAGAGATGGAGAGCTTACAGGTAGCAACAGAATCAAGCACGCAGACCAGGTACTTGCACTCCCACATGCACACCCAACCTTGCACACAATTATCATGTACATTTAATACTATGCCATCTGTTTGTCTGCAGCCTGACCATGAGGCCTGGTGGTGATGACGGCCTGGGCAGGCTGGAGCGACCCCCTTCTCTACGCCTTCCTAGCATGGAGCAGGGAACCCTAGAAGCCTCCACACCTCAAAGGGAGGATTTGCCAAGCCCTATGGGGTCACAGAACTCACCTAACGTGGTATAAGAAATAGTATTATTCTTATGCTGTGTGATCTGGGAAATGTTAAATTGTTTTTATATCTCTTTTTAAAAACATTTTTTATGTTGCCTTTCACCAGGATGACTCACGCAACACCCTGTCTCAACGCCGCAGTCCTGCCCCCTCGCTAGATCGCCTCGCCCTAGATAGGGTGTCCAAGCGTTCCTCTCTTTCTCTTGACCTCAACGCTAACGAGAATGGTGTGTCTGAGCAGAGCGGTTCGGAGAGCAATGAGGACGGTAAGAGGATACAACCCAGATGTTCAAGTATAAGTGTGTGTTTTTTTTTATTTTTATTTTGTGATTACATTTTTTGCTTTCATCATCAGTGGAGGAGCGAGTGGGTCTGCCCCAGGTGCAGGGGCGCCTTTATCTAAACAGAGTCTTCAACTTCAGCGCCAACAAAATGTTTGATTTGCTCTTCACCGACTCCAGCTTCGTCCGCAGGTTCCAAAGCATCAGAAAGATGACAAGTAAGCACCTGTGTTCTTCTTCACTCTCAGCTGTTCCCAAAATATATTTATCCTCCAGCTTACAAAAGCGTCCATGTGCGATATTCAACGTTGTCCTTTTGTGTTATCAGACGCCAGCTCTACCGCTTGGCAAAAAGACGACTCTGGAAACATGAAGAGGAGTCTGAACTACACCGTAACCATCAGCAACCCTTTGATTGGCAAATTCTCCACCGCTACAGAGTACCAGGTGTGTTTACATCATTGTGAATGGTTTGTGCAATGCTTGAATGGATGAATACAAATGTTTTAGTGCTCATTTTTTATTACTCCATTTATCATTCAGACATTGTACAAAGAATCGAAGGATGGTCAGTATTACCTCCTGGATGCAGAGGTGTACACTCACGACGTTCCTTATCACGATTACTTTTACATTCATAATCGGTACTACATCATAAGTACCTCGAAGCGGAAGTGTCGACTAAGGTGACACGATATTTTACTTTTGGCATTTTTATATCAACTTACCCTTTTGTTTTTATGTGACTGCCATTTAAAACGTCTATTGTGCTGCTAGGGTCTATACTGATGTGAAGTACAAGAAGCAGCCATGGGGCCTTGTCAAATCTTTTATCACTAAAAACTCCTGGAGCGGCATTGAAGATAATTTCAGACATCTGGGTGAGTAGAAAGCCTCATCCTCACTCTGTGGAGGAAGACAAGAGCACTTCCCTGTCTTCTTTCCTCAGCTCATGGTTTATCTTATCTCTGATCTGATATGAACAGTTTCCTCCAACACACATTACCCTCTGCAGTGGTGAATCATATTATAACAGCTTTTTAAAGGAAGGAGAAGGGGAATATAATGGGATGTATGGCTCTATCAGCCATTTTAAGTGCACAGTACTCTGAGCTGATGCAGGAAAACTCTATTCAATTATGTACATATTCACAGGGTTCTCTTTTTTTCTTTTTTGAATTGAACCATTAAGAAGATGGTGTCTCAATACATATAATGCATTTTCCTGTCCCTGTCCCATATTTGTGTTTGACTGTTTGGGTACTTGTGACTTTATGGTACAGAAGCAGAGCTGCTGGAGGAGGAAGCAGAGATGAACCAAGGAGGGGGAGACTCAGTGAAGATTAGCGGGCTGCGGAGGAGAAGGCGGGCTTACAGCCGTACGCTGTCGGAGCACATGAAGCCCAACAAGCAGTATGGTCAAGACCCTGAACAGCACAGAGACAGCAACATAGGTACATTATAAATAATGATTTAAGCTTGCTTGGCTGCACACTTCAATTCCTAATCAATGCAGATATACAGTATGTGTCATTCAAATGTAAATCATTCTGATAGTTTTATGTATATATTAAAACCAGAGATGATTTACACTTTAAAACAAAACTCCTCTCGTGAAGTATGAACCTGGGAGGTAGTAGGTGCTTCCAAAATGTATCAGTGTGTTTTTAAATGGAGGCTGGTGCAGTGAACATCCTGTTACTTGGGGAGTTTCTTGCTGCCATTGTGGCAACTGTAACAAATGCAAAGCACAGAAAACAAATTGAAAGTGAAGGTTTGTGGTGCAAACTGCTGCTACTGTTAATGTTGAAAAATGTTGATATCATCGGTGGAAGTATATGTTACAGACTCTTTGGGTTACACCCATGACACGTTGAAAAACAGCCACATTTATATCTCTTTTGCTGTTGCAAAGTGCTACACGTCATTGGTTGGTAATATCATAAAGCAGTAAATGTTGCAAATGAGTATAAGATGTTCGACTGCAAGCTAGTCTTTTTAACAGCCTGCATTATCTAAGAAAACCATGTATTTTTCATTGTTCTCTCTTCTACTCAAACTGGCCGTTTTGTATTTCAGGCCCCACAGAAATGAATGGTCCATATAAATGGAACATCACTACAATCGTGGCTGGGATGAGTTTGATGTAAGTAAACAGCCTGCAAACATGTGTTAAACAATGTGGTGTGTATTGTCTATCTGTGCATATTAGTTGCAGGTCCTGCATGTATTTGAAATGTATTGGTAGGAAATAAAGCTGTGTTTAGTGTTTTCTGGTTTTAACTCTTCTAAAACTTACAACTCAATACTTTGTCTCTTTTCAGTTTGCTGATTCTGACGTTGATGAATCTGGGCCTGTTTTTCAAGTTGTGGGCCATGGAGGACATCGCCCACCGCATGTACTTGAGCACAAAGCATCGTCTGAGAGAGAGGAGTGAGGCCAGGTCAGATAACTCTCTGCAGCTGCTGCTCTTCAACATGCATATTTCTTTAACATTTTCCTTTTTTTTTTTTTTTTTTTTTTTTTTTTTAAATCATCTGTCACAGACAACAACTACATTAGCAGTTGCCATGATCACTCAGAAAGCAGAAGTCTTGGAGTGGGTGGAGAGGGGGAAGGGTTAGTGTTCTACCACCTTGTTGTCTGTAACGTTTAAGCAGCCCACATACAAGAGAGCTCTTGTATTTATGACTCACAGCGTTGAAACTGCCTCAGTAAATGTGGTTATGCAAGTGTAATCTTGCATCAGCGCCACTCCACTCTTATTATATTTCCTTAACTTTGTGTCTGCCTTTTTTTTTTGCAGCAAACATCAAAGTCATATTTTCCACATGAGAATAATTTCCTTCTATTTGACAGTGTGATGCCTGAATATGGTCCCAGACAGGGGCCAGGCTATAGGACCAGAGAGGAGATGCACCTGCTAAAAACAGTACTGCAGGACTCCATCAGTCTTTTAGAACAGGTGGGACACAATGCATGACAGACCTCAAGTCTGAGTAGAGATTGTCTTTTAGTGTGTTGGTTTTACAATTATGCATCTGAGTAGTTGAGTAAAATGTTTGGGGGTTTTTTGACTGCAATTTGGGCAAACTTGTGGGGGTAAAAGATGCAGTTGAATTTAATTGGTGTGCCAATGAAATTTTCAAAGGTTAGCTGATAAATGTACAATGAGTTTTAAAGGTACAGTGTGTAATAAGAATAGCTGTGCTTTCATTACCTTAAAATGAGCCCTTAATATCTACATAGGGAGCGGGTCTCCTTCCACTGAGGCTGCCATGTTGCACCACCATGTTTTCTATAGTAGCCCAGAACTAACAAACCAAACACTGACTCGAGAGAGGGCATTTTGCACACTTGGAACTTGCACTTACTCTCCTTCAGTGAAAGCAGAGATATACAGCTGTTTTGAGTTCATCATGTAAATGCGTAGCTGTCTTGTAACATTTTTAAAAAAAGAGATTGTTTCAAATGAGAAATGAGGTGTTGTATTTGCTAAGTGAGTTCGCTTTCTCCTCCATAGCTACGCAGTTCTCTGATGGTCCTACAGCAGAACTTTGCTATGGCCAATCGAACGGCAGCGCCGCAGTGACGTTCCCACACATGGCGACTACAGTGTGCCTCTTCCCTTGTGGGAAAAAAAACAAAACTGCAGTAGTGAACAGCCTCTGAGAAAACCTCTGGTATCCAGCGACGTTGCCATGTAAATGCCCCCAGATCCCTGACATGCCATGTGTTGCCAGGAGTTACACATCCCAAAGCCTTTAATGGAACATCAGGTGCCAGGATGTTTTTTAAAGCTGGGGACCGACTGCTGGGAGGACAAAGTTACATCACAGTCAGCTGCACACAGAGCAGTGGGGTTTGAATTCTGTAGGGTGCTATTGTCAGCTCACTTGGCTGGCTTCTTTTTCAGTCTTTTCTTCAATGATAGTATCCGATTTCAGAAAACTCTTTCCACACGTGCCTTCCTATATTCTGATGAGCCTCACGCATCTGCAGATGACTACTGTAAATACATTTCTGTTTTATTCTGGGGAAGTGAATCAATATTATTTAAAACAATCTTCTCAATATTTTTGCACATTTTAATTTTTTTGCACAAGTGCCTTATAGATTAGGCTGCATTTTAGATATTTTGGGGATTTTTACTTTTTTGAAAAATTGTAGAAGCTGTTAGTCAAACTTAAGTTTGTCCCCTTTTTTGTTATTTGTAATCATGATGAATCTTTTTTTATGTATGTAACTGCAGGAATCTATCTATAAAGGACAGGAACGTCTGTCTGTCTGTCTGTTTGTCTGTTATTCACATATCTCTCGAACCGTTCATCTGATTGATTTCAACAACTACTATTACTATTACTACTTTGTAGTAAAAACACACCGCAAAAACAGATTTCACACGGGCACTGCGCTAGTTACTGTAATAATGCACATTAAATTGCAAAATCAGCTGAATTCTTTGATTTTTACAGTACTGTATGCAGAAAAGAATGCTTATGATCCACCCTTTCTCTTCAAACCATGTTTTTAAGACACATTTGATTCATTTACTTCTAGTTCCGTTCTGGGCTGATTAAACGGGTACTGTGAAAATTAAACTGCTCAAACAGGTCACATACCTGACTTACAGTATCTGCTGTCATCACACTTGATTGTATTTTTCTTTTTCTTCCTTTTCTGCACTGAGCCAAGTTTAAAAATGTATGATACACTATTTTTAATACTTATTTACTCTGTTATTTGATTAAAGGTGTAGGGTCAGTGAGACTATCTCAGGTTATTGCAGTACTGTGCACTTACACTGTCGACACTTCATATATGCAAGTTTGTTCTGTGATTTCCAAATTGACACGGACACTACACTCATTTTCCTTGTAATTTTTAATCAGTTATTGGTGACACACCATAATGATTACCTTGAGCCTTGTTTGATGTTTACAGTGTTGCCTTCACCAATATCTGTGTGGATAATTTTGTTCAACTGTTTTTTTTTTCACTTAACAAGATCACAACAACAAACCACCACTTGATTATTGCTTACTGATGACTGCTGTTTTGTACATTTTAGTTATATGGCAATGCACTGTTTTAATAAACTTTATTTCTTGGCTGACAACTTATTTGTGCACATTTTTAGGGTACAATCCTGTTCCTTAGTCTTTAAGAAAAAATGTATTTGCATGTCAACATAAGTGTCTCTCTGCATGTGTCACATAGTATATGGCAACCAGTGATTTCACTTAGTACAATACAGTACTGGTGCAGTAAAATGCTACACAGTGCGCTGAATTGCATGGATCGCATAAACATTGATTGTGCTACTATAAAATCAAATATATTTAGATGTAACACTATAAATAGACACTGCAGGTAAATAAAAACAAGCCCACAATTGCACTTTCTATTAAAAAAGTCTGTTTGTTTCTAGGCTCAAGGAAGCATGAAACTTCAAACTGAACCACCTAAGAACAAATAGAAAGAATATAGCTCTTTTCTCAAGAGCCTGACTTGACCAAAACCAACAGTTTACACTATTCACCATTTTATTTTTGTGTTGTAGATGATGCAGAAGTGGAAGACTAAATGAGAGTAAAGCCAAATGCGTCTTTGTTCCTTTGTCATAGGTGAAATACTACACTACTGAGGCCGGTGTTAATTATTGACAACATGGGTCCTTATTTATTCACAGAGGAAATGTATTTCTTGTAAAGTATCTTTTTGATGTATGATAGTGGGAATTATAGTGTGCTCATACACTATAATTATAAGGTTAGTTTAAGATTACCCATACGGAAAAATAATATATGAACATATATGGACATATATTGTAGACACACAAATGACTTCTAACGTCTAAATATAGGGTTGTGTATGTAGAACACATAATATAACATAGAACCATATAATAAATCTTTTATGTATGTTTATACTGTATAAGTGCTTACAGATGTCTATGAGTTGTTAACCACTCCATCTAATATAGTGATTTTTCCCTCTGAACTTCTCACGTGGTTCAATTTCAATAAATGTTCAAATAATCCAATATTTCACCAAAAATCAAAGATAAGAGAAAAAGTCCAAACACTGGAAACAGATTTGTGTGTCAGAACTTAGTTTTTTCTTCTTTCCTCTCCCATTAATCATCTCATGACCCCTCAGATTTATCTGGTGACCCTTTAGAGGGGCTGGACCCCTAGGTTGGGAACCACTGGACTAAACTAGCTAACTGTATATAAAGTAGTTCAGATAGCTCACCTCCAGTAACATACTGCTTACACAGTGACAATGACGTAGCCTATTTGTTCTCCTGTAGAATAAATAACAACAAAACATAATAACATCATAAAAAAATCAGTATCTTTATCGATTATCAGTATTTTAAAAATCTGTATCTGCCCAGAATTTCACAAGCGGTGCATCCTTATCATATATATCTAATATATCTGGTATTTACTTTTACTTGATGCAGGACTATTTTGGAGTATTTTTACATTGCTGTGTTGGTACTTTTGCTTAAGTTAAGGATGTGAGTACTTCTTCCATCACTGGTATATTGTATTGTAATATTACAACAGGGACCTGAATAAAGTAATATAACATTTTTTTCATATGTCAGAAAACTATCAAAGCCCATTTCCGCCAATGTGATGAAAATAAAAAGATCCTGTAAGCAATATGATGAGAAACCTTCTCAAAATAATCACTTAGTAGCAGGGGCGATTCTACGATCAGACCTTTAGGGGGGCTCAGCTCCAAATGAGAATTTGACATACAATGCCCTGCAAGTGTTAAAACCCCCTGCTAAATTACACATTTCACTGGATAACATAAATTACAACAAGAAATATTAATATATAGTAGAGTGGTCTACTATACTATAATAATAATGGTCCAGAATAAACAATCAGAGATTTCTCCAGAGAGGACCCTAAGATAGTTAATGAACCCTGAGGGAAAGATTATATATATAATGACAGAGGTATCCAAAGTACATTAAACCTGTTAAAATAAAACCATTTGAACCTGTAGCATAAGTGTTTGTCCCATCTCTAACAGACAGGCTTGCAAAATAATTAAAGTTGTATAAAATAATTTTAAGGGGAAAACAATACAATAATAATTTACTTATTTTTTGTGGATCAAATTTAGGGGCGCTTGAGCACCCATAAAAAGGGTCTAAAATCGCCACTGCTTAGTATCTTAAAAAAAAGAAGATACTAATAAATCACAAGATAAGTCTTTTTTTTTAGATAGTCTGTAATTATTTTGAGATTGTCTCTCTTCATAATATAATAACTTGCTTTTTCCCGCCATCATTCCTCTGTTCCAGCTGTCAGTGAGCTGTGCTGGAGGTGTGGGAGGATCATGAGTCCTGGGCGGGGAAAGTCTACCTCATTTGACGTCAGGAGGGAAACTGTCTGCTCAGTTTGGAGGCAGAGCAGGACGTCCTCCTCATAGACAAACACCAACCCTCAACCAGTCCCCGGTGTATGTAAAACTCCCTCTCTGCAGATTGGGACACTTGAAGCCGTCCTAGTTTGTCTCCAGCTGCTGTTTTTATTCTGGCGCTGACTTCCGGAGTTAGACTTCCGCTGTGTCGTTTCTGTCGATATTTACTCGAAAGCATCGGCATGTAAGCGTCTCAGTGTTCAGGTATGTTCGCGTTGCGTTGAATTATTATTAGAACTTGTTTGTCTTTGGCTCTACGTGTATCTTGTTTGTCGCAGTGCGGCTTGTTTACAGGTATGATAGGTGAAAATCTGTTTGGGGATTAACTGGCTGTCATGAGCAACCAAACAACCTCCAGTGTTAAACTAAAATGAACAGCAAGTGCAGAAAAAATGCGATTTACGAGGGCAACACTTTCATTTCAGTGACAAATTAGGGTGAATTAGTGTACCGTGGGACACCAGAGCTCAAATGCATGTTTATCTTCGTCCAACAAGTGCTAATGAATGAGACTGCTGTCAAATTAGACCCGGGTGTCGTGTAATTGAAATCACGTGACTTTCTTCACACATGAGATGCTTTACAGTAGGGACTGAGCAGCCTTAAAATGTCAGTCACAAAAGCCAGGTGACACATTAAAGGAACAACTTGAATAAAGGAGTGGAGAAACATGATAAATGCAGATGCTTCCACACAGCTGCACTACATTGTAAAATTAAGCAGTTAACATCTAATCATGCTCTGTGGTATGTATAAAAATACTGAGCAGGCCCTGATTGTGTATCAAGATGGCAAGAGGAAAATATGTAAAGGACCCTGAAAAAGGGCTTCAGTCAGAAAGACTGCTCAACTGGCTGGTGTTTCAGTAGGAACAGTGACTAAAGTCTACGGGAAAGACATCTGTAAATAGGGTCGGCAGTTGTGGTCACTCTGATGATTGTGCATTAGTAAGCTATGTGAGGAAAAACAGAAGAAAGTGCAAAAACCCCTCATTACAAAGATGAATGCACATTTTGAAAGTTCAGTGGCACGAAAACATCAGCGCTGGTCTACAGAGGTGTGGAAAAAAATGTCCGATGAGTCATCCTTCACAATATTCTCAACAAGTAGACGAGTGCATGTGTGGCGTACATCAAGAGATTGGTACAGGCCTGAATGCTTCAGTGGCTCTGTTATAACATGCATTTTGCTGGCATGTTATGGGTCCACTTGTCCCCTTAGAGGGAAGGGTCACTACAAATCAATATAAAGTTGTTCTGAATGATCATCTTTATCCTATGATGAAGGGAGTGGTCTCTTCCATCCATAGGGCACGAGGGGTCACGGAGTATAAAAATTAAGTGAATAAATGCTATGGCCTTCACCGTCACCAGATCTCAATCCAACTGAACACACACAGTGCTCTAGGCATAACTATTAGAGTAAGAATTCCTATTACTTCACATTCATTGTATGAATTAAAGTGATTTAGACCTTTCAGTGTAGGCTTGTCAGCCTCCGAATTAGTGTCCTACATATCAGCCTGAACTGTCCTAGATTAGTGAAGGCTCATAACACGGGACAATTTCACACAAGGAACACTTTTATATTTGCCGTTCCTTCTCCAAATGTGATGTCTGCATATCATTCATATTGAAATGTATTGCTGAAGTGCCATTTACAGACATAATTTGCATTGGTAAATATGTATTTCTACATTTTCTCATTGGTTGGTCTCTTTGGTTTGGATGTGCATGCTTACTCTATCTTGAAGTGCCAATTGCAAAAATTGCTCCACATTAGTCCAATTCACCCTCTAATCTGCAGATGAAATGACAAACAGTATGAACTGAGTGTTTATCCCCAACTACATCTCTTTTTGACATAATATGTAAGCCAGGTTAATTTAATTTGTTTCCTCAGTGCCTAGTTGAAGTGCCAGAAGTAATGTCTTATATTAAGAAAAGGTTTGAACTCCGCTATCAACATAAATGTTATATATCTTGCATTATGTTTAGTAGCCTAAGCGTAACTGATTGAGGAGGTTTTTGCAGATCGAAATAACTTACACGTCAGGAACTAACATTTAAAAGAGCAGGGGTGTGTAATCTTATAATTTTGCTGTTAGTCTCCTGTTTTCAACCTTAAAAGTTTGTTATTTTTGGAAATGTATTTTGCTAAATTAGATGAAATGATTAATTAAAATCACCATTATGGATGAAGTCATCCTATCTGCATAAATGCTGGAAACAAGAGGACTATTTCTTGTCCGGGAGCAGTGACTTTCTGGAAACTTCGCTGGTTACTTGGCAACCTCACAATGACGACAAGGCTCCGGAAGTCACTGGCCCTGCCCAGAAAGTAGTCCCGCACATAACACCAGAAATTGCTGTGTTTGAAATGTTTTATCTAAGTTTAGCTAACTGACTGCTGGCTGTAGCTTCATATTTAGAGGACAGATATGAGAGTGGTATTGATCTTCTCATCTAATTATTACTATTGGCAAAAAGGCAAAATGTTGAACTATTCCTTTAAAAGCTATTTATGTAATTGCTCATTGCCATTTTTGTTTGTTTTCTTTTTATGTCTCTGGCTCTCACATGTGAAGATGACAGTTCAATCTACAAATCCCTATTTGGGACTGGCAGAAATAGTCATGATTAAGCACATCAGACCATTTAAATGTGGATATGTGGGCAGAAACTCAGAGGAAGTCCTCCCCACCTGGGGGTCTCCCAATTGTCACCACCTTATCTCCCCCTTTCCAACAACAGTAAAATAAACACATCATTCATGAAGAGGAACCACAGTAATCCTGCTATGAGTCCCTGCTGCAGTATTAGTTTTTTTTTTTGCAGGGAGCAGATGTGCTATTTGGTGCAATGAAAGACACACACACACACACACACACACACACACACACACACACACACACACACACACACACACACACACAATAGTCATTAATCAGTAGATGTAGCCCAAACAGTCTTTTCTCTTTTGGCCTTTACAGACTCTACAGTCCGATGTTGGTGACCTTTCTGAGCCTTGTTAGTTGGATCTCCGGCTGACTTATAATAACACACTCATGATCCTATGATCTATCGCTAATCAGAGGCTCACTCAGGCCCCTTCAAGAGAACCAGATCCCCCACAGTGGGAGGTTTATCTGACCTTAAGGATTAACCTCACTGAGCGGTTCACTGGGGAATCACCAGTCTTGCTTTCTGTGATTGAGGGGATACTGAAGACTTGTGATTGGTATATAAATCCTCCTCACCTCAACCCAGGTCCATCTGTGTAGTGTAGGCAAGCCAGCAGACTCCAGCGGTGGACGCGTCCACTTCCTGTAAATAATTAAATATGACAGATGTGTGACAGATGTGAGTGTGGGAGGTGGACTAGGTAGGATCAAATGAGCAGGGTCTGCTTTGCGGTGTTGCGTGGTGGAAATCTGTTTGGAACCGCTCCACTATATAAAACACACAAGAACAGCCCGTAAGCTGATGAAATCAAAGGTCATTTCCGCACTATGAGCTTTTAGACAAATTCACTGTCATTGTCTCTCAGTTTTTGTCTCGCATCTGTCATTTTTCTTTTCCAAATGCTTACACAAGTGCAGCTAATGATATTCTTGTCTTCTGATAGGCGAAGCTGTCTGTCATGAAGAAGCGAGCCAACAAAGTGCTGGAGGAGGAGGAGATTTTGTGCTGCTGCGAGTATGTCAACTGGCATGGAGAGCGCAGCCATATCGGAGCCTGCTGCTGCGACTGTGAGGACCTGGATGATGCTTGTGACAGGTGAGGGGTATTAGACCAACAAGGCTGCATCTGCTAGTCTATAAAATATCAGAATATAGCAGAAAAAAATTCTTATCTCATTTTCACATGGCCTAAAGTAATGCCTTCAAATAAGAGATGCACCAATCCTGTTTTTCTGATTTTGATATCTCAATTCATACCAACCCAGACCAGTGCGCTTCTTTTTTCCGAAAAATGTAATATCTGTGCTCACCACGGCATAGAACTCATTGAAATCCTTGTCATGTAAGGTGACATGAGGCCAGGGATTGCTGTGGCACCAAAACAGAGTCAGCCACTGTGACTGTGAGTGCATATAACTGACAGCAGGAACACAGAATTTTATAAAGACCCTCCCCTGCAACTCAAGTAACAAACAAAATGAAATGCGGTTGTTAATTAATGTAATTAATTACACTGGTGCTTTTCTTGCTGTGATAGGTCTAAACAGATTTATGTGGGTTCTTTAAAGTGAAGTGCAGGTTTGCATCATACAGTGACCTTTTCCAGGAAGTACTGAAGTGAAAACATGTCACTGTGTCTTTGCTCTGTCAGGTTTTTTAAGAGGGAGCCTCAGAAACCTGAATCCCTGTCAAAGGTGGCTGAAGTTGTCACAGACCGGATCCGTGTGCCCTGGCTGTGGGGTGGAGCCCGTAAAGTGGAACTGTCTGTCATCCCTCCTCTTGTTATTCTCCCCGTCCTGCTGCACATCGCTGCTCTCCACTTCTTGCTCGGTGTGGTGGTTCTGACAGCTCTGCCTGTCCTGGTGCTGTGGTACTACTATTTCACACACCGAAAGAAGGGACGCACACTGTTTTTTCTAAGCCTGGCCCTCTTCTCTCTGGCGTACATGTACTACTTGTTCATCACAGAGGTGCATTCCCGCGGGGATGTCAGCGTGGTGCAGGTAGTAGTGATAACAGTAGGGGTCATCCTCACACTGGTGGCCCTCATCCACACCAAGAGAGAACCTGGCATCGTGCGGCCAAACCAACAGGCCGTCCACAGCACAGTGACTTATTACAGCCCTCTGGCAGACAGAGATCCTGCCATCAATGGGGGGAGGCAAGATGTAACGATGACAGTGGCCAACCGGGCGGGATCATCGGAGCAGGTGGTCGTGGAGCAGAAGGAGAGTAGCCGAAGGAACTGGTGTCCAGTGTGCAGGGTGGTGCGGCCCCCGAGGGCCGGACATTGTCGGATCTGTGGTGTCTGCGTGCTACGTCTCGACCACCACTGTGTCTGGTGGGTTCCATTAAAACGCCTCTCACTCTGGCCTGTCATTATTGTTTCCTCCTGTGCTTTCACCTCGTCTCACATCTTAAACTGAACTTATCCTACTTGTCATCTGCCTGTTTTTTCTACACAAACTCTGTTGAATAAAACTGCAAACATCCTTTGAATTTTCAACATTACCCATAAGTGATTGTCTTTCTTTTCAGGATACATAATGAGATGTTTGTCCTGTTCATACATATTTGGATGTTCAAGTCTACATCATACCTTGATTGATATATATTTGTATGTCAACATCACACACTCATATAAATTACAGCTGGAAGTGAACCTTTCCCTGCTGCCATCCACTCCTACACTTATATGTATGTTCCTGTGTGTGTGTGTGTGTAGCGTAACCCTGAGGTCTGAGTATGATGTTTTGTCTGCCTGTTTGTGTACCTGTGTGTTTGTGCGTCCCCTCTGTTGTTGCCCGGGGCAGGATAAACAGCTGTGTGGGGCAGGCCAATCACCGCAGTTTCCTGCTTACGCTTGTCCTCTTCCTATTGACGTCCCTGTATGGAATCGTCCTGGTGCTGCAGAGTGTGTGTCCGAGACAGAACCTCCTCACGTCCCTGCTCTACTGTCCGGGGGTCTACAACCAGTACAGGTACTGAGAATACATGCAGTTACTTTGAAGAGACAAACCAAATATTCCATTTAACTTGCTATTTAACTTATCAAAATAGGAATAAGGGAATCAGCAAAGCCAAGTGTACAGAGAAATGTTTGTCCGTTTCAAATAATCCCGATGGGTTGCTTTTAGCCCATCTTTCCAACTGTGCCCAGGGCAGATTTGTTGGGTCCAGAAAGTTACCAAAAAAAAAAGAGTGACTTTCAAGTACAGACAGAATTGGTTTTCCAAATATAAGGTTATGAAAGTTCTGAATGCAAGTAAATAAAGACTGACCAGTAATTCAGGGCAGATATTATTGGCCAAAATACTTAGCATAATATTAGTGCACTTTTTGACCAAATAAGTAACAGCACAGAAATAAAAACAAACAAACAAAACTACGCTGTACATTTGCAGTAATTAAACAACTCTCATCATTACAGAGTTTGTCCACCAGAGAGCACTTACATGTTCATTTTCCCACTGTAAAATGTCAAGGTCACAATTATTTTGCATTTCTCTATAAAATTAAATATTCATGACTGAAAGAATCCATAATCAAAGTTTAAAAAAAAGAATATTGAAGAGTTTAACAGTCAAAACTTTGGCTAATCTCCTTCATTAGAACAGTTTGTTTGTGGTTTGATTGACAGCAACCAAACAACAAACCAATTACATTCTGATTTAAATGTTGATTAAAATGAGTCCCACCTACTTTACACCAGTGAAAAGAGCAAAGAAACTACAGACATTTTGAATGTGAAAAAACAGAAATGTTCAAATTTTGGCAAAAAAGAGTGCATTCTCATAAAAAGAAGCTATTTGATAAAGACCCGTTTTAGGGGCTTTAAAAAACAAATTTGGTTGAAGTGTTAACATCAGTATCTGACTAATAAATCCTTAATTGGTCAGACTCTATAAGAAAGAGTCCTTCTATTATCTAATGTACAACTGCTGCTACGGTTTGTCACCTGCACAGTAAGTCAGGAAGAAATGTGTCAAATACAAATATCTGTTATCACATCTAAGCATTTGCTTAACAGCAGAAACTGAATAAATTCATTACATGCCTACAATGAATAATATAATAATAAGATTTAGCAGCAATCAAGAGCAAAATTGCTTTTCTTTTTCCAACTCGACGAAAATAACTGAGGCACAACAGGGCATTTTGACATTTTCCCCAGAATTACCCTTAAAGGGAAAACTAATTGAGGTTGCATATCGGTCAGCAGGCTTATTTTACTGTTGTGTTGAATCATTTTCACAGTGCCTTGGAGGGTTGCCTGTCAAGCTGTTGGAGAAAGACTTAATCTTTTTTCTTAGTGCAATGAGAATGGATATGAAGTAATATAACACATCTGTTCTGGCAATTTCTGTCACAAATTTGACTAACCTGCTTGGGCTGCTGGTGTTGACCACTGAAAACAGAGACTGTTTCCTAAAATGCCCTAAATATGTAAAAGATGATGTTCTTTTATTCAGCCTTACAATCAGATCTGTTTATCTCATAGAAATGTATATTCAATGAGATGAAAGCTTCTCTTAATCACATTTTATTGTCCCTTTTCTTTGGATACCACACTGAAAAACAAGTGGTGAGCATGTAGTTAGTCAGATTTCCACATGTGCAATGCCAAGTAAGATATTATTAAAAAAAATTAGACAATTTTAGTTACATACAGTATGAACACATATGAACAGTAACCTTGCAGACACTCATATTGTCTGTACTGTGTTGTAGCTGTGAAACTATTGTGATCTTTTGTCTGTGTTCCAGCACTGCTTTATGCTTCACCTGTGCGTGGTACAGCAGCATCGTGACCGGTGGGCTGCTCCATCTGCTGGTGGTGCAGGTCATCAACGTCAGCTACAACGTGACCGAGCGTGAGGCACGCATCGCCCTGCGAGAGAAAACCGCTCGCAGCGCCTACTGGGGACTCATCGTGGACACCGGCGTCTACTCTCGAGGTTTCCGTGCCAACTGGGCAGAGTTCATGAACATGACGGACACATTGAACCTTCCCTGTCAAGCCCCAACAGACTTGGTGTAAGAGACTGTTGGGGGGAAAAATGAAGTTTGGGGCTTTTGACTGTTGTGTTGTTCATGTCCACTAGGTGGCAGCATGGCTCCTCTGACTCTGATTTCACTTTGCTGGCCTTCTGCAAACCTGAGCTGCCAGGACTGTCATCATGTTATGAAGCCGCCACCTGATTTTGACACATAGCAATAACAACTACATGCCCTAATAACATACACTCACTGCCTTTCATGTCACTGACAAATGGCATCTCGTCTATGCAGCTGTATCCACTCACACTGACCTTTAGCCTCCTTTCACTGGCTGACTAATGCCACTTCTCATCCGTCTCTCCGCCAAACAAATACCTTTTTTTTTTTTCTTTCACACTGACTGTCTTCCTTAGAGTTGAACATTGTTTTTTGTCTCTTCTACATTATAGTGCCTTGCTCGGAGACGGAAAAAAAGTGTGAGAATGAGTGAACTCTGAACAACTATAAGGTTGATCCTCATAGGGACATTATCTCTTAGCACAGCTGCTGCAACAAGAAGACGCCTCTGAAGCTGGTCATTCCCGGCCAACACACGGGCTGGACTTCATTTCAAGGACTCATTATACCTCCTCCACAAACAGTAGTCTGCATTGTTCACAGGGGAGGAAACTTTATCACTACAAGATATTTGTTACAAATAAAAGAAACATGGCAACACAAGTGTTACATTACACTAAACGTAATGAAATGGATTGGATAAGTATATGAGTAGTTCATTTTACTCTTTTAATCTGGCTCAAACTGACTCCTGCATGAACCAGCTGTGGAAATATGAAAAAAGAGACAAATAAATCAATACACCTCAATGTCAGCTAGAGGATTTAGTCTGCTCTTCACTGCCTTCCACTGATTTTATTGGATGTTAAAAGGATTGAAAGCTTTTATTTATATCCTATAAATTGTACAGGTCCAGTGAGTGTTTGTATGAAATGAAGTCAATTTCTTTTTTATTAAATGAATGTGAGAGATTATGTGTGTATTAGTTGTGCTTGATGTGTATGTCCTCTTTGGAGTCACTGAGATGTTTGTGTTTCCTCTGTGCTGGTATGCACTTTGTTTCCTACAGTGACTGTTTGTACCAGAGGCTTTACAGTGGATGGGAGCAGAAATCAGGCAGAACCTCAGACACTTTCCGTCCCAACTTCTCCCGCCGCTCCTCCCTCTCTCTTTCCTTGCGCTGCAGATATGGAAACTGCCTCCAGGCCAGGAAACATCTCCACAACACCCGTCTGAAGTGTAGAGGCAGATGGAGGGACAGACGGGAACAGAGCATTAGAGCAATAAGAAACTGAATTATTGAGACCTCTGGGTTATCAACACCTAATGAGTTTTCACATTTCGTTACTGGGAGTTCATGGACTACATTAGTTTGGCAGCTGGTTGGAATTCACCTGCAGGCTGCGGCCATTTAGTTGCTTCACCTGAGAAGCTGAAGATTATGAACATGCACATTTTGTGGCAATGACAGTGAAATCAATAAGTTAGAACGGTGCCAATTACATTTTATCCACAGTGGGAAACACAATATTATTGTTATATAGCATAATTGAGGCAAAATGTAACTTGGATTTGAATAAATATTTAGCAGAAAACAAACACTGAAAAACAATTTCAATGCAAATAAGGAAAATTCAACAATGAGTCAACAAACGTATTTGTATTTGGACACACCAGCAGCATTGCTTGAGGGATGGCAATGTTGGTCTGTCAATCAGTTGGTGCAGACTGAAATATGTCAAATACTGCTGGATGGATTGCTATGAAATTTTGTGCAGACATTCAAAGCCCCCAGGGGATGAATCTTACTACCACTTTGGTGATCCTCTCACTTTTCTTCCAACGCTACCGTGATGTTGGCATTTGCAGTTTTTGTCTTGAGAGCTATGAGACTGTTTAAACATTAAAGGGCCATTATGTAATTTATTTACTGTGCTAACTAATAAAATGACCATGATATGTTATCAGAGATTAAGTAAACATGCTAAATTGTAATACTGGCTTCTCCGACTATAATACTACAGCCAGTATGTTCTCCTCTGAAATTCCCATTGTGGTGCGGAGCGTCTGTTTTATTTTTGGTCTGTGTGTCCATTCAACCTGATCATGGTGCTGGCACATTATTTTTTACATACCCCCACCACATAATGCGGTGTGAAGAGGTTGTGGTCATTTCATTTATTTCTGTGAGATCAGGTTGTCAGATATGAAACTCTGGCACACAAACACAGCGTACTGCAGCCATGGAAGAAAACAAACACACTGCATCAACTGAGATAAGTATCACCAGACCTAAAAACCAGTGCCAGGTTTGAGTCTGGGGAGGGGGAGACAAGTCTCACTGATATTTGGAATTTGGACTGCAATACCCAATGTAAGTACTCGCTGTCACCGTTACATATTTCTCCTTTAACGTCTCCCTCCGGATGAATTTTAATGACTTTGGTGAAAGAATATATTCAAAAGTTGAAGCTTACGAGGCTTCATATAAACTTTTGAATATACAGCCATCATAATTAGTCAAATCAAGTTGATAACTTCTTAAGTGACCATTTAAAAAAATGTTTCTCTGTTGAGCAGAGGAAGAAGAGAGTACTAAAAAGGCTGTACTTTGATTTATATCCACTAGATTTGACTATTTTGGATGGTTGAGGCTGCATATTAGCATTTGAAAAACTTTGAAACATATGTTTGTACAAAAGGACAACTGCAGATTTTGTCCCTTGTCACTTACATTGAAAGCACATAAGGAAGGAATATTTTACTCTAATGCCAGTATGAACAGCAGGAATGATTACAGCAAGAAAAATGTTTGAAAAATTTCGAACGTATCCCTCAAGACGGTGAATATGGTAAACATAACAACCAAACATCAGCATGTAAGAATGTTATTCACAGTCTGTAGTGTAGTTGTAGACTCTCAGTCTTGTTAGAGTCATATATAATCTTTACTCACAAAAGTAATTGACTATGAGGTAACTAGAATGTGTATTATTGCAGCTAATAAATGTGTTTTGTTGCCTCAGGGTTATAAACCAATACACCGTGCTATATAGTTTTGTTACATTGAAGTTTCAACCTCATGACTCCATTAATCTTAATATGAGTTTATTGCTAAGAGCAGATTCATTTCAATTTCTTTTTATATCTCACAATGTATTGCCTAAACTGTCACGCTCAGATTTCATAGCGGTACAGTGCATTTTTAGCTGCTATTTATACTCAAAGTGAATGTTCCAGTGTTTAAACTTACTAGTAGTCTGGGGTATTTAACCGTAACCATTTTATTCACAAATTAAGCTTATTCATGGTGTCTGAATATCTTGAAAGTCTATACAATAAACTGTCAACACAATGAAAATCAACACTTTTAAGGAATTCAAGGTTATGTGGTTACTTTGTGTGCTGTAAAAATGTTCACACCTCACATTTCAACTGGCAATGTAAGTATGACAAGATGTTACATTTTAATTTGATGCCCTGTTAGTTAATAATGTTAATGGTGGGGGGTTGGGACAGTGAACATATGGGAAAACCATGGGTAGCAGACCTGTTATTGTGCTCCTGAGCCAGCTCCTGACGGTCCCACTCGACCAGCCTTTCCTGGGTCACGTGGTCCAGCAGTGCCAGCAGAAACCTCCGTAGAGTGTGAGTCCGATAGAAGCGCTCGGCTCGTACCTCCTGAATCATACGCCAGTCCTTCAGCTGACACAGACGAGGAATTTGAAAGCATATCACTGACTTGAAGTAAAATACAGATTTGTCCTGCTTTGAAAATGTACATATTCATTGTTTCAAGCTGGTTCATTGGTGTTCGTTCTAATTAAACCTCAAATAAGCCATCTAATAGAAGTATCATCATCATTTTGTCTGGGTTTAATGACTTCATAACAATTCAACAGTTTAAAGTTTCTCAGTATTTTACGAGATGAAGATGGTGCTCGCCATAACCAGAGAAGAAGTAGAAAATGGTCTAAAGATTGGGCATCTGGAAACATAATTGAGTGCAGGTAGGAGAGGAGATTAGGAAAAGGTGTTGCTCTAAGTCACTGTCAGAAGATGGGGATACTGCAATCCTGATTGATCAACTGTGTGTTTGTGTGCATGTGTGTGTGTGTGTGGGTGTATACACACTCTTTTCCAACAGCTTAAGCCCCTCCGCAGTAAAAAGTGCTGGTGCAGTTGGTCAGCGGAAGCTTCTTTCTCACCCAGGGACTCTCTTGCTGACTGTTGCCAGCCTAGTGTGCATCGCCTCAAGAGGGAGAGATTGTGATGATTCTCAGCCATCTGGCAGGGATTGAAAAGAAAAGCGCTGCTGATGAATGCTTCCAAACTTAATCATACTTGCCAGGTAGAAACAATGGAGTATGAAATGATGAAGCGATCTGTCCTCAACTTCATCCCACATTTAACAGAGAGCTTTTTGTCTCTGGCTGTGAAACAAGTGTTTGTTCAACATCGTCTGCGTTAATATGCCATGTGGATCAAAGGCAGGAACACATTCAAGATGAGATGATACTGTGCCACATGCTTTCGTCTAGATGTTTTCCCTCTGCCTTTTTTTAATATGTGCAAGTATCTGAGCTTTGTATAAGTGCCTATTTAAGAGAACAAACATGTTGTTGGGTGGGCGGTACTGTACATGTGTGTTTTGCAGCTTTGCCTTTGGCTTAGGTTGTTTGATTTTGCTGTTGATGGAGTATTTTTTTTTACCAGAACAGTGTGCTAATAATCACAATTATCAGTCTGTTAAATGTGTTAGAGTCGGTTGCCTGTGGATACACAGTGTGTGGTAAGTGGCACTTTATAATAATAATAACAATCACCTTTTAGAGCACTTTTGAAGTTCCAAAGCACTTTATAAGCAAATACAATCCTATTAAATGGATATTAACTCAATGGAACGATGGCCAAAGATAAGAATAGATTATCTATTATGTACTATTATAATAGAATTATATCAGTAACAGGGATAATGAATAAAAAGGAACGATAAGGTTTTAGGAGATTTAGGAAAAAGTGATTTAAATCACGCCTATTATTGGTTTTCGAGCGTGAACATGTCTGTGCCACTCTACCTCTTTGGTTAAGGCGACTACATTGCACGAAGTATGATGAGATGAAAAAAGCATGTGTAATCCTCTTTGTAGTGCTTAAAATTTTGTACGGATTAGTGTTTATAATCTTCCTCAGATGCAGCAGAGAAACGACTACACAAGCTTTTTAGTGATTGGGGAGCGTTGTTTCCACCAATGTTCCACATCATCGAGCCATTTTTCAAGATTTGAATCATAAAAAGCCTTTAGTAGACTGCAGTATGTGCACACATTGCCTTTGTTTGACTGCCTCCCAGCCAGATAGCCTATATGTGCTCTCTTTAATGTTCAAGCAAGACTAACCAGGCAACGGTTTTATTATTCAAATCCATGGTGTGTTTTTTTGTGTGTTACATTTACCCTTGAAGGTCAAAATTGTAATTCTCTTCATGTGTACATGTGTGATTACTGGAATGCCTGAAGCGCACAATATTCAGCTCAAATAAGATTTTTAGCGCACTCTTCAAAGGCCAGAAACGAGAACGCCACCTGGGTTCTGAATATGTTGAGTTACAAAAAAAAACAGGATGAATTTTAGGACAGGTGGTTGTACCTGTGTGTTGGCTTGCCTGAGCTGAATGAGGCGTTTCCATGGTGCCAGGCCTCGCCGTAGCAACAAGGATCTGTGGTAGTGTTGACGGGCCAGTTTCAGGAGCTCCTGCTGCCTTATCAGTTGCCTCTGTTTCTCCTCTTCCCTCTGCACAAACACAAAGAGGAAGCAGCTTTCTTTTCATTCTCTGCAGTATGTCACTAGAGTACAGTCCTGCTACATGTCATGTTAGTCTTGCTTGTGGGAGATGACGGCTTTCTGTATTCCGACTCATGTTTTTCAGTGTTTCTTTGATCCCCCCCATACATATGAAATACATCTCACCTCTCTTTCCTTCCTTTTCTCCTCCTTCCTCTTTGCTGCTGCTTTACATTTCTCCTCCTCCTCCTCCCTCTGCCTCTGCTCCTCAGCGGCTTTCATCTCAGCCTGAGGAAGGTTTCTTTTTTTTAATGAAGTTTGTCTTTTTTTAAACATGGTTTCACTTGTCATAAAGAACAAGGCATTTCACACAATCAGAGCCTGCTATGATCCTGCAAAAGCAGTGTGGTAGTGTTCGTAATACACAATGGAAACTTGTGGAGCCTCTCACCAGTTTTTCTTCTTCCTTCTTTCTCTTGAGTTCTTGGATTTCCTTCTTTCGCTCCACTCGCTGATGTGCACGGACCTCCATGGCTTCAGAGAGACAGAGATGGAGAGGGGAAAGTTGAGCACGAGATACGCTACAGAGGTACAACAAAAGTTTCAGGAATGGATATGTGCATGTTTTTGTTCTGTACGTCCCTTCATATCCTGAACATATCACTGAAAGTTATGGTAAACATGACTTTCACAGGGGGCCCATGCGCTTACATCTAGACATGACACAGGATCATCCAATTTTCTTGACAAAAGAGCCACAGCACATGTTTACAAGACGATATGTACCCGCTGTGTGTGATTATCCATATATGACTTTGCATATGTCCTGCTGATATGTTTAGCTTACCGGGTAAGAGGAACTCACGGACTGACCTGCGATGATTGGATGGGGGTATGTCTGGCGTGTGACAGCTTTCCTCGCAGGTGTGCATAGACTGTCAGGTTCTCCAGTAACTCTTAGTGCCCTGCAAGAGAAACAATCACAGCCAGACGCAGAAAAACAAGACCCATCAAAACTCACATCATCCTGATCCTCGCTTGCCTGGCAAATTTTATTCAGACAGGCATCAACTCAAGGTGAGCTCAAGCTGGTATCAAACTGTCCATAAATCTATAAATGAATTTCAATGTGCTGAACTATTTGCTTTTACTGATAAAAATATTAGAAACTATGTTGAAGATTGTATGACAACTCTAAAATCTTGTATAAAGTCAATAGTTTCCTTTGGTTTTAGTTGGTTTTTCATCTGTAATCACATAAATATATATAATTATGTGAACCCTGAATGTACTAAATCTCAACTTTAAACTCCTTCAACATAAAATCCTGTGACAGATCAGTTACTTTTGTATCTACTACTGTGTGATTTTTATTCAATAAGGAATGTTATTATCGGGTAATGGCTTTTACCCCAATTCACCTCTGTGAGCCTAAAAAAACAATAATTGCCTGTACCCTTTTAGATTTTCAATACATTTGCTTTAAATGATATTATTCTTTAAAAAAAAAACTATGTTAAGCCACTGAGGTGTTCACAGACAATGACTTGCCAATTTGTTCTGCCATTAGTTGCCATTGTTAAGTGATATTCAGCATTTTGAGAGTTTTAAATCTAAACGTACATTTAAGGCATGTGGACTTATCTGTATGTAGAGAGTTACCAACAAGAGGCCAGGCTACAGTATATACAGTATTTACAAGTATAGATCACACATACTGTAGTGTACTGTAGTAATCCTGAACATCAGCACAAAAATGCAATATTCAATTTACCATCCTTTTTAATTACATTAGTTGGTGTTCTGTGAGTTTAACCATTTGAGCCTCTAATAGTTTGAGCCTATACAAAATAATTTTGACCAGATGGCCATTGCTGCTAAAAATAGAACAGCTTCTCAATAAGTCATTCTTCTTAAAGAGTTAATAAGTTGTAAGTCATGGCTTTATTATCAGTTAATAAATAATTTACTGATGCCTTATATTACCTGTAGGCCCTTACTCAGATTAATCTTTAGGTTGTGAACAATCTTTCTGGCTCATGTCTAGCCTCCAACAGCATGAAGAGGAAAAAGCACTGTACAATCCATGTATTAATACAGCTATTAGTTACAACTTTATAAAGGGGCTCTTATGAGAAAGTGAAACTCTGAAAATTGTTTTTCACAATGAGGTGACTGATGCAAAAATCTATGAGTTCTATGATACACTCTTTTTGTGAGGTGCAGTGAGCCTACCTCTGCTCTGTAGGGTTAAAGTTTTGGCTCTTTGGCCTTGAAGCTCCTGGAACAGAAATCTGGGTGAGTGGTGCAGTTTTCTGTGTTTCCAGCTCCAAGCCAATCATAGTCTGCTCTTCCCTCAGCTGTGCAATTTGCACTTGCTGCTCCTTGAGCAGTTTCCTCTGCTGTGTGATGATCTGCTGCTGGACGGTGTGTCTGTTTTCAAACCCGCTGCCCTGTGACACTGCACTTTTTGAGCGGGTAAAGCCACTGACCTTGCCTATCTGCTGTGCCTCATGGAGCTCAGCAGCAGACGGTGCTACATGGCGCCGGCTCACCTGCCATGGCTGAGTGGGCTGGGCCACAGCAACCACAGGGGTTTTATCATGATGTGCTGCAGAGGCGTCAAGGGTTAAAGTTCCTGGCCTGTGATCATCTTCCTACACAGTATGAAACAGAGCAGAGAATAAGGCAAGTTAAGCAGTCCCAAGGTCCAGATTTATGGAAAGCTTAAGGGGAGAACATAGATATAGTATCAAGCTCCTATCAGTATCGCAGGTCAGTTTAGATATGAAACTTTGTCCAGCCCCAGGAATCCTGATACAAAAGCAGCAGAGGCCTTATGGTGAGTATGGCCTCCATACCGAGCCCTCCACCATGAACTCCCGCATCTCCAACTGCATCTCCTGCTCTGTTCCTTCTGTCCCTTTGAGCTCTGTTCCACCTACACCTCTTATTTCTCTCTAGCAATCTTTCCATCTGCTCTTTGCCTTCCCGTCCTCTACAGTTACACTGCTCTTTCCCACTCTCTCAGTCTCAGTTGTGAATATCTCAGCAGAAAGAAAAGTTTCTCCTTGGTTGATTTGCTGAGGTTCAGGTCACCTCTTGCAAGGGGAGGAGTCAGGAGACACAAATTTTACCTAAACTTATTTATTGCTTCAGTAATTAGGCCTTTGGCACCGCCTGTCAAGGACAGGGTTAATATTTAAGTAATGATTGCACTCGGTGTGAAATATTTGAGTCACTCTTCATGAGCTGAAGTTGTTTTTAGAGGGGAGCATTAACAAAAAGCATTGCATGAATCTCTGTGCATTGTTGCTGACAATATGAAAATTTGAGAGTGCACCTCTCACCTTGTCTGCACTCTCTGGTTGGTTAGATGCCTCAGGTGGGGCCATTACTGGCTGATGAACAGGGGTTTCTGTTGCCTTGAGTTTGCCTGTAGATGCTGCATTAATTAAGGCGGCCATTTTTCGTTGGGTTTCCTGCTGCTGGGCCAAAAGCTCTCGTTGTTCCTTCTCCGTGCGACATAATAGCTGCCATTCATTTAGATATCTCCGCAGTAACCGCCTTCGGTCACTTTCCACAGCCAGCTTGCGATGTCTGGAGGAGGTGGTCATATTTTCAAACATCAATTATTGCTTGATTAAGGTAACAAATGTTTTGTTGTCTCTATTAATATTTTAATAATTAGTAGTTGTACTATAAATATTGGTAGGCTCTTGTAGTTTGCATGTTGTTCATTGTAGTAAAGAGCAAAATTTAAACCCTTGCAGGCTAATAGGACTCTTCATAATACATTTTCTTTTTTTCTTGCCTGTTTTCAGCTCGTTGATCTTCCTCTGTTCTCATCAACTCTCGCTGCTTTTGTTCTGCCCACACTACTGCTCGCCACGCTCGCCAGGCTGTCAGCTTCTTCCTCCAGTCACAAAGGGCCATGGCCTTACCCATACGTAACCTTCGGTTCAACACCACTGAAAACCATCCAGAGAAATGCCTCTGCAGACACTAAAACATGACCACAAACACATGAAAATATGCAGGCCTGGGAGTTATAGTGACTCATAAGCAGTACGTGATTTGAGAGAGAATGAAGGTGCATGCCATCCCCCTTGTTAGCAAAAAAGACCAAAATGCATCCCCTTTGTCATCTCCATCCTCTAGTTGCAGAGAGATGGGCAGAGGGGCTGAATATGTTAGTCTAGTCTGCCTGACTCATTGATCCTTAATCTGACTAAGGGTTGTGCAAGTTAAAATTTATGGCCCCGACCATGGCTCTAAAATATCAATAGCCTGTGCTGTGTATTGATAAATCCATCCTGCTGTCCGTGGTGCTGAAGTAGGTATACACATTCGGTCTAACCTGGGAGTAGAGCAGGTAATATGAGCAGGTCTATAGGAAATTAACCTGTACTGACCGCACCGTGCTCAGCCCCCATAGTTACATAATTCAAGTTAAAGTTTATACCATCAAAACAACAGTGTGTTTTCAAAACTAAGCATTATTGAAATGTTTAATGTCTATATCCTGTAAAAGAAAAGGTCTACACAAAATATGTATTTAGCCTAATAGCAGTTCTATTAAATTGAAATTATAATCGTAATTATGATATCAAGAATTTAACTGGTAATCCTGCAGTTAGGGTTAGGGTTGGGCCATCCCCCCTGTTAAAAATTTAAAAATTCACTTACTGCTCATATGCACAATTATAAGAATGAATGCAAATACATATACTGTACAAGTTGCTCATAGACCCACACACACACACACACACACACACACACACACACACACACACACACACACACAATATAGGTACCGACCTTGAGGTTGCGCATATGAACCATGGTTTGAATGTTTTGTTCTTTGTATAGTTGCTCTGTGTCTCGCTGGTGCTGCTGCTGCTTTGTGGAAAGTAGAGGAGCTGACTGAAGGCTCCATGCTGCCCACTGCCTTTCCAGTCTCTCCCTATCTCTGTGGGACAAACATGAAGTTAGTAGCCCAACAGGCCTCCAATAAGAATTATTCAGAAAATTTGATGAATTGACACACACAAAGTCATACCCACACTCCCACACACTTATTTAATACCCCTTTGGCCTAGTTTTACTGAACACCATACCCTCTGGAATTAACCTTTTTTTGTTATTTACTTTTTTAATTTAAACCTCTGTTTAAACTTTCATTAATTTAATTTAATATAATATTAATGCCCTCTGGTCTTGTATTTTTGGAGCCTAGATTTCCAGAATTTAACAAGAAACTTTTCATGACCAGACAATTAAAAAATAACTCATCGATAAGGATATGTTAATGACTGAATAATTGAAAAACACCTAGTTCAATCCATATTTTTCTACCGTTCCAACAATTCCAAAGAGCGAAGACTCACACTATTTTCATTTGACACTTAATATATACATCAAATGTGTGAATGGTTTCCTAATGTAAGATGTATAATCTTTTCAAAATGATGTTGATGATAAAACTAACCTTGGCTCACATTTCCAGTTGTAGCAAAGGACTTAGTGAGACTGTTACACAACAGCATCCTCACTGGGCTAGCCAAGGGCTTATGTGCCCTCCACAAGGACACTTTGAGAATAGTTTGGGTCAGGAGCTGGCTCATCACAGGCATACTTGTACGCCTGTGATGAGCCAGCTCCCTGACCCTTGCCTGCTTCACCTTCCTATAGTGAATTACACTTTAGGAAGGTGAAACACAGGGTCACGTACAGTACAATCAGACCAGGGAATGGGGGTAATTTCAAATATAGGGGATTGGTTTAACCACTTCAGCAGCTGTCCGTGGTTGCTGTGGAAGCCATACCTCTGTCGAACCAGCTGTTCACGGTTTCTGCGCTCCTCCATCTGGCGTCGCAGTCTCACCATGTCCTGCTGCACCATCTCTTCCTGCCTGCGTGCCTCCTGCTTCTTCCTTGTCTCCTCCATTTGCTCCCTCCTCTTTGCCTCCTCTCTGGCACCCCGCTGAGCCTCCCTCTCTCTCTGCTGCCTCTTCCTCTCAGCATTCTGCCGGGCCCTGTTCTCTCGCACCTTCAGTGACAATCAGCAGCAATTAGCGTAATTGGTAACGCTACTTGGGTGCCGATTGTTCCAGGTGATTCATTCAGCGCTGTTTGCAATGAGCTTCCCAACCCACAGCATTCACATCTCTTATGAAACCTGAGGATTTGAGACGCACTTTGAGGACATACCTTCTGGTGTCGTGCTTCCATGGTGATAAGTGGGTGTCTGAACTTCTTCCTTGTTTGTCCAACATCCAGCGCCAGTTCCTCCATCATCCCAGAGTCCAACACCTCCTGCTCCATCAGGTCTTGTAGGATGCTGTTAATAGCACTGTGCTCTTCTTCTTCAGCCAGTTGGTTGTAAAGATCTACATGCATGAAAAAATGCGAAAGAAAAATACTATATCACAACTGAAGGAGTGTTTAAAGGACCGTATCATTGGCTTTCTTTTTTTCGTTTTTCAAAGAATACTTTTTTAGATATATTTCCTTCCCTACATGTAGCCACTGGTTTCAGTTCAATTCACCATGGTGTGAAAATCAATGTGCAGAGACGTAACACTTGCTGAGACAGATTATAGTCAGTGTTGCCTTTGCATGTAATGTATATTTTCAGCTGTTTTGTAATGCAGGTATGAATAGTTTAGAAATCTCCTAGAAGCACCAACTATATTATGGGAGTAAATTGCTAAAAGGCTTTACGCTCATGATTTTTGTTGTCAGAATATGAAACCCAGACAACAAAAACACAGCACATTGAAAAAAAAAAAAAAGTTCAAAATAGTCCTGCATCACAACTGAATTACTACATAATGATAATGTTGATTTTACAAAAAGAAAGTTTTTGTTAAATTTAATTTTTTTGTTAATTTTTGTTAAAAAAAAAGGTCAGCAGTAATGTAAAGTAAAGGTGCCACGATTTGTAGTTATGAGTTGAAACCACTAGTGTGGTCTTGAACTCATGCTATTAAAAAACATTGCATTTTAATTTAACCTTCTCTGTTTACATTAAGTTATTTGAGAGAAGGGAGATTGATAGACAGGGTCTAAACTCCCTCAGTGTCAGTAGTTCTGAGTTCTGTCTTGACATGGAATTCCTTTAAAGATGCTCTACACAGTATTTCTAGCACAGTATTTAACTAAACACACTAACTTTAATCCAGTATTCCTAACATACTGTACATCATACTAAATGTAATCCTCCCAATTCCCAAAGTATTGAATTTAAACAAGTTTGTTTTAATTAAAAAGTATCCTCAGGTTAGAAACACAGGTTTTATTAATGCTCCGTACCATCAAAGTTCAAGGCAGCAGGTTGTGCAGTAGCCAGTGCAGCAGGGCTTCTCCTCTCAGCGGAGCACATCAGGTCATCATCCTCCTCTTCCTCCTCTGTCTCCAGCTCCAGACGCAACTTACTGCTCAGCCAATCCGATAAAAGAGCCTGAGCTGCAAGATATCCAGAAATCATTTTTAAGCCTGTCACTGTACAGACTCTATCATAAAGGTAACACATCTCTGGAGACACTTTTTTTGTGCCGCTACCTTCACTGTATGCGTCATCATGAACTCTTAACTGTTCAGAGCTTTGCAAAGGTACGGCTACGCTGTTGCTTCCTGACTGAGGTTTCTTGTGGGAGAAAACTTCAGACACAGCGAACTCAGAGGCCTTCTCCACTTGCTGAGGACAAGAAATTTCATGAAAAGAGTGAAAATGTGTCAGAAAATAGTAAAAGTGCCCATCAGCCCAAGGTAACATCTTCAAAATACTTAGTTTGTGTGTAAAAAGTCCAAAACCTAAAGGTATTAAAACAAAAGTGATACAAAAAAAAAGAAGAAAAATGTTCTCGCTACTTATTATACTACTTAATATATACACACATTTGCACATACAGTAAGTTCTCCTCACCTTCCTCCACTGGTCTATATCATCATTCTTCACATGCATCTGTTACAGAAAGAAAATAATTTTGTGTAAGTTGATTCCACACAGTCTATGAAATGTTATTCTCCTGCTCATGGTCACCTTTGTCTGGTAGAAAATGCCTAGACGAGCTCACAGACACCTTGATCTATAGGCACAGTTTGCAAATTGAAGGCTGAGCCAATGCCTGATGTGCGTGGATTATTTCAGGGGAAAGTTTAGCCATTGCCTTAAATCGGTAGATTACTTCAGAATAATTTAGCAGACATCCAAAAGGCAGTGCATTACTATCAGCGATTCAGCTATCTCTGTCTCAGGCTGCAGGCATGTGAGTGTCTGAGAAAAGGCCATCAGTATAACATTTCTAGACCTTCCTGATACACGATATGTGAGCCCATAAATAGTATTAACACTGATGGGCTTTTCCTTTATTCACAAATCCAATAGGGTACACTCACCATTATCTTTTACCTCTCCAGGGGATTGTAATAATCCTGGGGAAAATATTTTATGTTTAGATAAGAGAATTTGTTGAGGTGAGCCTTAAAGGTTTATAATCTAAAACAGGCAGCATGGTTTAATTCCTTTTTCCCAGTAGTGAAGCCTGGACCAATCATCATAGAGACTGTAGTCATTTAATGTTAAACCAAGAACTAGACTCACCTTGTCTGCGGATGTTTTACTCCTGCTGAGCCTCCTCCACCTAAAAAGGTGAGGATTATGACCTGAGAATGTCATCATCTGTTTGTTACAGAGTTTAATGTACACTATTACAGTATAACCCCGGCTCTCATTTTAGCATCCTCTTCTGATCTTCTACCAACAGCGTTCACCTACCAGAATAGTCGACTTATTTTATCTTTATATCATCAAAAAGTCACTACAAGGAGTCCCTCGCAAAACCCAAGCTCTGTACAAACAACTGCCATCGATATGATTGCAGAGCAGTCTGGGTAATGTAGTCTATAAACCCGTTTTTATAGGCTAATCATCGTGCCAAGGAAGCATTCCAGGACTACGTGTCCCACTAGACTTTGTCGGTAGTTCAGGCGTCTCTCTGGTAACCATAGCAACTTGGTTCACCTCGCCAAGGAAAGTAGCCAAAACTGCGTTTAAAATAAAATTAAATAAAATATATCAAAAAAAAATGCACATTTGGAGATTTGTATGATATATAACACAATGGTGTTTGGTGTTTTGTTCAAAAAAAGGAGGCAGGGTGTCATGTATGGTCATGTCAGTAACATTTGTAGTTTTTCAAGCGTGATCGCCGCTGTTGATGACGACATATTTCCTCGACTTGTAGTTCCTGCAATGCAGTGACTTTTCGTTGGTAAGCAAAAGAAAAACGCTCTTAAATTAAAAACACATAACTCAAACAAGAACTGCTGTGGATGCGTTTGTTTTATTTAAGTCCGTCATTTAAGAGCAGTGAACGCCTTAAATCGGCATTTAGCTATAACACGTGAGTGGAGCGTTAGCTGCGCGGCTAATTCACATGCTGTTTTACTGCTGACGTTACAGCCAGCCGGGTTTACTGTGGAGATAACTGTCGTGCAGTTATTTAAGAAAGGGAGTCTTGTGTCTGCTTGTATGGCGACTGGCAGGATGAAGCTGGAGCTGTTCCGGGTGGTTCAGGGCACAGGTCGGCTGGGTGTCCTGACGGGGCTCGGCAGGACGGGGCAGCATTCCCTGGAGGTCCCGGGGTGCCTGCTGTACTCGCACTGTGGCACAGTCCCTCACCTCACCCAGGACACACTGCACACCCTGAGCACCCTCCCCTCTGTCACTCAGATCACCTTGTCCAATATGTAAGCTATTCTCTCTCTCTCTCTCTCTCTCTCTCTCTCTCTCTCTCTCTCTCTCTCTCTCTCTCTCTCTCTCTCTCTCTCACTCTCACATATACACACACACACACACACACACACACACACACACAAACAAACACAAACTCTGAACTCTGAACTCTGTCTGAAACCTAACGTACATCTTCATCGCTTCCCCCTCCAGAGCAGAGCACCAGGAGGTATTGGAGGCATTTAAGGATGGATTCAAGAAGTTTTCAGGTACCGTCACACTATCTCTCCCCTCCTTTACTGCCACTTATCTTCTACACAGTAATCAGGGGAAAGCAAGAGGAGAGAGGATACGTTGGGTCACTCAAACACAATTGATCAGACATAAATAATGATGACACTTATTCCAATGTATTCAAATGTATTCAGTATTGATTAAAAGGTAATCCATCATCAGCTTTTAACTAACTGAAATCATTACAGGCTGCATTCATACTCACGCAGTGGAGCTTTAATTACAGGTGCCTAACACAGACACCAAACTTTTGATCCTGTTTCTATGACATTGTTGGAATCAATTAAACATGTGCAATTTAAAGTGTTGTAAGTACTGATTCCCAATAATTGGAGCAATATATTTGACTGGATATCATATTTAAAAAAGCTATAACCCTTGAACTGAAATGTAAATGCATTTGACTTTTTCTCAACATTTGTGGATCTTGAAAAAAAGGTTCAGTGTGTAAATATGTAGTAAATATGTAATATAGCCACTTGTCTTCCATTTAATGGACAAGCATGAGCTATGTTCAGACTCTGGACAGTTACAACTGTCTGTCCTCTGACCAAAGTGGCATCTGTAGTACTTGTTTATGGGTGTTTTTAAAAAATGTTTTTATGAGTTCTGTTTTAGGACTAGGTCGTATTATAAAAAAGTAACAGTAAATTTTAGGCGACAGGAAATGTGTCTGGAGAGAAAAGGAGAATAATATCAGGCTGCATTTGTAGTTATTTACACCGAACTGTGAGGATCAGAAGGAGGTTTATCTCTTTTAAATTAATCGTATCGTCTGCTCCACTGTGATTTTCATTTAACCCTCTGCTTCAGTCATTTCACAAATAACAACAACCACATCTGAGGAACCTATCTGGCGTAAAGGGTTGATTGATGTAAATGTCACCCATGCACAATGCACACATTTACCCTGCAGAGCTTGGAGTTTATTAACGTTATTTCCACCAGCTAAATTGGAAAGACTGGTGCAAATTTGCATGCTTCTCAATATACAGGATGTCGAGTTCATTATTGAAAAGCTAATTAGCTCCATGAACCTGACTAAAAAGTACCGTAGTTCTCTCCTTGGTAATATTTATATAAATGGAGAACAGAAGGGTGACCTCATTTGGCTTTGCTGTAAAACAGTAGCTGCAGTACCAAGCTTTACCTCGCCTTAGGCAGCCAAATTAGAAATCAGAAATGCAATCACTGTAGTGTCACTTGTTGTACACTGGTATGGGGTTACTACAGTATTGTCTCTAAAATCCCAAAAGGTGAAAGACGTGATTGGATAATTAGAAATAATACCAGTGTTTTCTGTTATTAGGCCTTTTTGTTTAGTCACCTTCTGAACATCTGCTGCAGCTGGGTGTGCTGATAAGACCACACCTCATCCCTCTCTCCAGAATCAGAGTTTCCACATTAACATGCATTACTGAAGTGTCTCCCTCAGTCACCCCGCTTCGTGCTCGGCCTTTGCTGACTATAATCCCCCTGTCTGGTGGTGTTGTTTGTGAGTGATACACACTTGGATTTCTGTTTTGCCTTGTGCAGGTCTTCATGATACAGTGTTGTACTGCTCACTTCACGACCCTGCGACCTCATTCCCGACAGGTCATACTACTTACAAGGTGAGATCAGGCTTCTATTTCAATCAATCAATTGATCATCAATCAATTAATCTTTATATTTAAAGAGAGAATCAGCCAATTAATATTGTAGCATAGGCAAAGCTATTATTTCTTATTTCTTAAACCTTTTAAATGATGTTTTCAAGCAAAAAGAGCAGAACTTAAACAGAAGCAGGGTTTTTCAGAGACATTTGTAATGGATTACAGCTTATAACACATATTTGGTCCAGTCTTCCAATATTTTTAAATATTGTTCATATCATACTGTTAAGAAAAAGACCAGTTTCCATACATTTTATTTAACAATTGCAGTCATCCTTTGTTGTCCTTTAATGGCTCTCTTACTTTCAGCCAAAAGTAAGAGAGCCAGGATTTATCCAGGATTCTTTTTCCAGGTATAATGGAACAAAAGAGGAAATATTTCAATTATCTCCTCAGCAATCAGTTTGAAAGAATTAAAGGATGAGCCCATGAATATGAAATCACAAAAGTCTTTTAAAATGAAAATGTGCTCTCTGGGGTGTCGGTAGACGGTGTCAGTGTGGGGTAGCGGCGGGAGAATAGAACTGACCGTGGAAAAGTTCATGGATCTCCAGAAGACCATACAGCCGGACTGGTACCAGAGCATGGCAGACGGAGAGACCTGGCAGACCAACACTTCGCGTAAAAGGGTTCGAAAGTCGGTGGATCGAACTCTCGCCCACTTAGACGAGTGTTTGCTGCTGCACCAAAAATCACAGGTAGACACACACAACCTGCAGTCAGTATGCACATACCACTGCTATCCTACATGGAAGACTATATAAGCTCTATTTCTGTGAGTCAGTCATGCACGACACAAGCATGCAGGACAGTGATTGATGTTTGGTGGTTTTGTTGTCACAGGGGCACTGTGCAGCTGTGGTACGGCTGAAAACACAGCGAGATTAGGAGGAATACATTATCAGTGGGTGCAGACATTATCAGGAGGCGTGACTAATTAAATCACCTGTTCCCCTTAAAAGCAGTGAAAAGCTATATCATTTCATGATAGAAAATAATTGATAGGGAGCTTTTTTGTTACTTCTTGTTTTCACCAATCTACAAGTTGTCTCTTTTTAACAGTTTTTTATATCCTCAAATGTGTGTTTTGCCATCTGTATGTCTTTGCGAAATGCTGCATTTATGTGCTCTTTTATCTATATTATTGCCTGGCTGCAATTCAAATTTCCCTCAGGACTATGAATGTAAAGTGTAGAGCAATGTCGAGCAAAGAGCCAAACAGAACCGGCGGCGTGCTGCAGGTAATTCTTGACATAAACATTGTACTGTGCTGCTTGATTGCTCTGCTGAGCTTGAGCTCCACTCCCCCCACCCCCCACTGTGTCTTTCCTTCCAGTGATGCGCAGTCAACTTGATGTCGAGTCATCAGAACACAGATGGGCTCTGGCAGAAATAAAACCTTCTGTTTTTTTGCTTGAGGAAAGATGCATGTTGTCTCCGCAAAGTTTGTCATGCACCGTGTTTGGGCATGAAAGTTAAGCTTTTTGCAGAAGTCATTAAATGCTTGCCTTTGTGATGATAAGGATTTTAATAGTTTCAGTGAAAGGAGAAATCAGCAGCAGATCTGTGCACAACACTGATGATTTATTTATTATCTTATATATTTAGTTTCCTGTTTTTATCTGTTTACCATCTATGTTCTGTTGGTTTCAGCGTCTTCTTATTTTTCTTGCTTCTCTCTCTGGCTGTCAGTGGTTTCTTTCTGTCAGTTGTTTATTCCTCAAACTGTCTGTCACTGCCAGGAGTTGGAGGGAGTGGAGATCTTCGGGGTGGTGGAGGGAGGAGACATCCAGGAAGAGAGGGTACGCTCAGCCAGGGAGACTGCCAAGAGGCCTGTGGCAGGATTCTGCCTGGACGGCCTCCAGACGGGCTCTATGGACAAGGCCCTGAGGACCCAGCTCATCAGTGCTGTGACCAAAGAGCTGCCTGACGACAAACCCAGGTCAGCTCTGCTCACTGCTGTGTATTACATGATGGATTCCAGGTTTTCCATTTTTTTCAAACGTTAAATTGAGAAGTATTAATTAAAGAAACTCCATCAACTACAACCAAACAATAGTACAACTGTATTACTCTGCTATTGACATCAATGAGAGAGATGAAACAAAAGCATGTCTTGGATTTATCCATCAGTGCAAGAGCAGCCTGTAGATGCTCTGAAAGATGACCTGCAAGGCCATACCTAATGATTATTTTCACTTTACATCATCAACTACTCATGAAAAAAGAAATGGAAATACGGAATAAAATAGTGTGAAATGAAAAACAAAGAAACTCAGCATATTAATGAAGCAAACTGATTCTCAAGAGTTTTTTACTAATGACAGATAAATCAATTGATACCTGCCTTTTTCTTTTTTACTTTTTATGTAATTTATTCTTGTAATAAACTGCAGCAGTGCAGTTGTGGCCATCTGTGTGCAAAACCGTGTGATTCATTGACTGACCAGGTCCAGTTGTTCGATCCTGCTCAGTTAATTAATTACCCTGCTTGATTGCTTACAAGTGAAAATCCAGCAGCTCGCCCAGCCCCTCCACAGTCTGCCAGCAGTCATTATCTCAGCTGGACCTTAAAGGATATTACCAGTGTCAGTTAATCTTTGTCCATTCATTACTGCTTGTGTTTTTGCATTCATTGCTGACAATAACTGGAATTTGTAAATTCAATCACAGTGGTCAATTTTATATAATTTACAACGTCAAACGTCAAGAAAGGCTTCAACTGTTTGTGTGTCAGATGATTGTCAGCAAGAAGAGCATGATTTATCTGACATAAAACTTTAGTTTAGTTCAATTTAAACAAACTGGTGTATTTGCCCATTTGGTTTGGTTAATTTGGGCGGGTGTGAAAGTTTTCAGTCAAACTCTGGCGTGCAAACTAAACAACTAAGTGGCAGTTTGTTTGTTGTGTGAAAGCAAAGCAGACCAACTGCAGGATTATCTGATAGTAGATTTTGCGTGAATTCAGAGGCTACGCATCCAACTGCTGATCATAGGACCAGATAATAGGATCATATGCATGCCAGGTCATTTATCCTAGTCAGTCAGATTTTGATTGCTAAAATATGAATCAAGAAGCCTCTTTTTCATCTTTACCACTCCCGTTGCAGTCTTGACTGATGCTTAGAATCTGTTATATCCTCATGAGCTCTTTAGTCCAAGTTAAATGAACACTTTTGCACAGTAAAGTGCTGATTTCCCCCCTGGGGTCCATGTATGTAGTGTAAATGATGCAGGATGACGGTCACCAGAATTGCCCTGTCAGTCTAAATGACCTCATGATTGTAGCTCTTTGTTCGTTTTTAAATCAGTAACACAAACTGAACCAGTTCTAATCTTCAAAAATGGGAAAAAGGGAAGGGAATTTTTTTTTCCTTTGTCTCGACAAAGTGAATTTAACTACAGGGAGAAAGTGAAGTTTAAAACTAATGATAAAACAGAAACATTGATAACAAGATAATCTAGTTTTGCCATATTTGTGTGGAGTTTATTCTGAATATTCAATACAGACACTAAAAAGAGCTTCATCGTCTGACTACAAGGACAAACATCCCCGAAGAGTTGACATTTCCTCCATCTGAAAAAGCCTGTGTAGATTCAGAGCCTTTTTTTTTTCCTCCTGGAGGTGAGGGTAGATCTCAGGCGGTGGATCTGTGAGTTTGCGGTGGGCGATATGACCCTAAAATATTGATATTTTTTGACGATTTGACGAAATGCACAACCGGTGCTTGAGGTGGTGAAATAAGTTTGTTGTTTTGCACCTTTTGTTGATACAAGTTTTCTTCCACTACATATCACTGAGGTTTGTTGCACATTTGATCTTTTGTGACCAAACTATTTCCACAATTTGGATTTTGACTTGACCTTGGTGCCTGCAGGCGGAGGGTCAGAGGGAACCAGTTAACTTACTGAAAGTCCAGTAAGAGTGAAAACAAACACACAAGGGTGCTCATCTTGTTCGAGAGAAATGCTGCTGGTGTTTATGACTGCCTCTTCTCTTGCTATAATATGTTCCACATGGTGCATGAGTGTTTATTGGATTTAGATTTACTTAATTTCTAATTTAATACTTGCTTGGCTTCCTGCTGTGTTTGTCTCAGACTGCTGCAGGGTGTGGGGCAGCCCGATGAGGTGCTGGCGTGCGTGGAGGCCGGTGTGGACCTGTTCGAGAGTTTCTTCCCCTTCCAGGTGACGGAGAGAGGCTGCGCGCTTTGCTTCAGTTTTGACATCTCCCCGGATCCGGAGCGCGCAGGTAGAGCGCCCCCTGCAGGTGTGGTGAATAACTTTGCTGAACAGTGGTTTTGTTGTTTTATCTCAAGTTACATCATTTACAAGTCAAATTAATATTGCAGAAAAAAATGTGAATAAAAAGGGTTTTCTTTTAACTTAATTGGCAGTTGGCAGGTATTGACCTATTAATTTATATATGTGGTCCCTCAGCACCAAACTCCATTAATAAAACAGTATACTTTATTTTTTAATGATTTTCTTCTCATTCTCTTTCTATTGCTGTCCAGCCTCATCTAGATGTTGTAACATGTAAAGTACATATTATAGATGCAGATCAAGCTTGTTAACTTTCAGCTGTGCGAAAATTCCCATTGCGTCGACCCCCATTCACTTTCATTTCATGCAATTTCTTTTCTTCTCAGGCAGTGTAACTATTACATGTATTTTTTCAAAGCACACAGTGGTTTGTTTCAGAATTTCAAAAAGGGGGTCAAAGGGGAATTTAGAGACATGTTGGAATTTGGCAGAACTTTCATCTCGTCTTTTCACAGTTCTGCTTTTGTCAAACCGACTGACCTCCCAGGTAATGCAACCTTGCCTGAAGCCATTGAATTACTTTTTCTTTTTTTTATTAACTTGTCTTAAAAAGCTTGCAACGTGTGCCTAGAGCAAACTGACATGTCACTGTCTAATTTGGGAGTTTGGGCTGGAAGTCTGGAAGCATCTGGTGGGAGATTATAATGAAACCTAAAAATACTGTGATTGTTAATATGTTCCTCACTGTAAATACACTGAGATGCCATGCACAGAGAATATTAAAAATGGGGCACCACTTTGATGTTATTAGTTGATAACTAGCTGAGCTGATGATAAAATATGCTCAATAATGAGCCCGGTAGGCTTATGTTAATTTCTATAGGAGATGTCCATGATGTACATAGAGCAGAAAATGAGTTATGGTAATGTTCTTGATTCTTGTACAAATTAAAATGGGCATTTTGCAGTAGGGAGGCTACACAGGGAATTTTCTCTAATTACACCATCTTTAACCAGAGTTAAATCAGACCAGCGTGACTTTGCCGAGTGTCTACAGTGAATGAGCTGCCAAACAGCTGCGTCTGTTGTGGTCATGTTGTCCAGCAGACGAGGGAATTAAAATCAGAGATAGATCTAACTGTGTGCCTTTTGTAGCTTTAGGTCAGTTAAAATAATTGGGTATAAAGAAATTCGGCTGGTGAAATGAAATCAGTGTCGTATTTCATCGCTGCTCCAGTAGGGTAACAATTAATTCCTGGCCAGTTGTTCTGATTATTGTCCCAAGTGAAAAGCTGAAGGAGTGTTATGACAAGAGCTGTGGGGGAAACACGTCGGCCCATCACAGACTTTATGCTTCATTAAAAAGTTTGGTGAAACTCGTCTGAGTGAAGTTTGGTATCCAGCAGCATCTGGTGTCAGACAGCACTAATCGATTCTGCACATGGAGCGTAATGGAGTTCAGCGGAGGTGTGATGGTGAGATGGTGGGATAGTGTCAAATCTGAAGAGAAAATTCGAGTTCCCCTCTCAGCCAATTACAAGACCCCATATGGGGGAAGATGGGGGGGATGTCAACACCCCAGCTTCCCAGTTAAGGGCCTTTTTGACACAGGAGGCCATATGCCCATTCAACCTCTTCCTTCCTTCCATCTCACCCTTGCAAACTTTTTCTGTTGGATCTCCCTTTCTTCATCTTCAGAACTTCCTCTTTTCATCATCCAATCTTTCCTTTCTCCCCCTACTTTACTTTGTCCGCCAACTACTCATCAGCACAGCTTACTTCTCCATTTTTATTTATTTTTGCATATTATTAGCCTTTTTCCAAGCCTCATTTTGTTCTTTTTATTCCTCATGGGTAAGCTCCATAATAATTTCCTTTTCCTGGTTTGTTTATTGTTGCTGCTTCATCTGTTTCACAGTTTCCATTAAACCTATTTTGCTGTATTGTTCCCTTTTAAGCACATATATGCACCATGGACCATTTCCTGCCAGTTTCTGATTTCAGATTTCTCCATTGTTACATCATACAGAGTACAAACAGAATATACAGTATAAAAATAACACCATAATGGCACCCTGAAGGAAGGAAGTGCAACATAAATTACTTACAAAGACATAGAACATTCTTCAAGAGGGCGCCTAATGCACATGTCCCTTTCAGCTAGTGCAACTTTAATAAATAAATATATATTATAATAAATGTAGAGAGATGTTTAAATAGTGCAAAGTTTACATTGAAACAAAATATGATACCAGACAGTTGTCCACACACGGTCGCAGACCCAATGATTCCCAGCCACTCCCATTACAGTGACCTCAGAGATTTTGGCATTGCAAACCCTGAAATTACAACTACTGTGTCTTTAACTTTAGGTCGATTTTACGTAAAGAACCGTGCTGACATACTTTGGAGCTTGCTTTGCAACTTCTGTCTGAATATGAACTGATTTTTAAACCTCAGCAGTTACTTTCAACCAGCTGATGTTGTCACCTTTTTTTCTGTGAGTCAGATATAAAACAAACCTCAGTCAATTAGGATCTGCTTAACCTGCAAAATCCACGGTGACACATATACACCACAGCTATACAATCTAAGCAAGAGCTCAGTTTCTTTTGTCTCTAGCTGCCTCTAACAAAAGCCAATAATTATTTTTTAAAGCAACACATATTAGGTATCTCAGCGGCTCCCCATAGACTATGTCATTACAGATTGACATTTAAACTTCAAAATTTTCCAGAATTTCAGATGTAGTTTTTCCAATATATACATTTTAGGAATCCTCACTCTTTCCATGCATATGAAATAACTGGTACGACTAATCTTTCCCCCTCCTCCTTCTCTTACATCCCACTTGTCTGTAACTAGTTGGATAGTTTTGGTGCCCTCCTGTGATTAACAACAACTTTCTTAATGAAAGCGTATGACAGCTCTTCTTCAGCTGTAGTTACTTTTCTCCACTCTCATTAAGTAAAGTCACTGTGCAGTGAACATTCATCTGTGTAAAACAGGCGCTGGTAGTCAGAAGATCACTAGAAAGTAATTATATTATAATGGCAAAAGGCAATATAGGACACAGCAGTGTTTAATAGGGGTCAAACTACAATATATGTTAGTGTTTTATTTTTGCTGATGGGGTGCAGTGGTTCTGTATATAGGTGCTTATTTTCTGCTTGAGGATGAAATTATGGTGAGAGAAGTTCGGAGTGTTCTGAGATTAATGCGATGCATGTATTTTTGTTGGCAGTGCTGGAGCTGCACAAAGAGACGGACGCAGCAGGGGAGACACAACAGAATGGAGATCATATTATTGATGATCAAACACAGATGACATCCTTTGAGATCAATCTCAAAGACAAGAGGTTTGTTGCAGCCATAGTAAAACCCTAGCAGCAGTGCTTGCAGAGGCTTTGCTTTTATGTGTTTGTTCGACACTCAATTTACATTTATTGCATCTGTTTCGAACTTTCTTTGAACTTCTGTCCAGGTACCAAGATGACTTCAGGCCCCTGGTGGAGGGGTGTGGCTGCTATTGTTGTAAGAACCACCAGAGGGCGTACCTGCACCACCTGCTGGTGACCAATGAGCTGCTGGCTGGAGTCCTTCTCATGATCCACAACACAGCCCACTATCACGGTTTCTTCGGCGCCCTGAGAGGAGCCCTGGCCAACGATAAACTGGACCTCCTCAAGAGACGAGTACTCGGGGAGAGAGACGAGCAGATAAAAACAAAGTTATAAGACGGATGAATCAGTGATAGGCAAGGATTGTTCTGGGGGGAGAAGGGGGGAAGGGCTGCTCCTCTTCTCAAGGATCGCTGGACTAGCCTGACCAGAGGCAATCAAAGTGCTATCTTGCTCTTCCCAGTCCAGCCACAGTATGAACTGTTAAACTGCAGAGACCTTGAGACTTGACTTGAGTCTCTATATATGTTACCAAAGTCATTCTCTCTCAAGCACAGCTAAGTGCAAAGGATGAAAAGAGAACAGGGCAGATAAAGACAATCCTTTGATGTTGAGTCAGGAGATGGATCACAGTTAGGTGGCAGAAGAAGGAAAGGAGCTGGATTAGAGGACAAGAGGAATTTGCATAAAGAAAGAAATGTGACGATGGATGGTGGTGGACTATTGACAATGACTGAATCCCTTTGTGACCAATGTCCTCTGGACTCACTGACATAGCAGCGTAGACCAGAGGGAGAACCGACTCAAGTGACTAATTACAGGAAAGAAATCTCTACTCTGTTTTCTGCTGTTATTCATTAAAAATTCATGTGTATAACAAGATTTCCTTAAACTTTGACATCTCATACTTAATTGATCTATTTGTTTTTTCTTCATCAAGTTGGTGCCATTTGTTCGTGTTCTCTAAATATTTGTATTGCTTCAGTTGAATTCCTCTAATAGGATGAGCTGTTCACACATGAGGAGAAGGTGCTTCCCATTAAACATGTCCACCCTGCTCTCCACATGCAGATGTGGTGGTTTTTGTCTCGTGGGCTTTGGGGAGGTGAACTGAAGGTTTGAGCTGACAGCTCCACTGTTCCCGCTGCTGAGGAAGGATAAAAATCAAGATACACATACAGGTCTCTACTGACTCTCATACAGCGGTGGAGGGAAGCTTTTTGAAGGTGAGGGGATATAATTGACTGCCAGACCGTGCAGCTGTCTGTGGGGGACAGGACAGATTTAGAGAAAGGAGAGTGTGACAGATTTATGGAACAGCAATGAGGATTGTTGTTCTTGTGGGTTAGCTTAACCACATGGAGCATTATGAAGAAATAGGTTGGTGGGTGGGCGCCTGTGCGTAAACACTTAAGAAACATAGCCGTGAAATTGGTTGGAAAAGATGAAAAGATGGAACTTTATTAATACCTGTGGGGAAAATGGGTGAAACCTAAAAGAAGCAGTGACCTCTAGACTGTTTATTTTAAGGTTTAATGAGACGGCAGTGGACGGAGTGTGGAGAAGGTTGTAAAGTCAATCCCCCAGATTAGCTGTAGTAAAAATAGACTGGGTGGTAAATGCATACTGTCCTCCTTTCCTCAGATAACTGCTATTGATATTTTATTCAGACACCATTTCAGTGGAGGTGCTCAGCATCAAACAAAAAACAAAGCTTCCTTGTGTGAATATATATCTGAAATATTAAAAAGCTTGGTAGGTCTACTCTGGATAAATATGCTGAGGTTTGACAAGATTTCAGTCTGGTTATTGCAATAATTTGGACCCTTTTGAAGTTGTTGCTAATGACTGTTATGTGAAATTGCTCTTAATAAGTCTCAAATATCAGACTCCAGCCAATTATTCATTCTGACATATATTTACAAAGCTTGTGACCTTCAACAGTAAGAAGAGGTACATAGATGATTGCAGTAATGCTGAGATACAGCACAATGATATAGAATAGAAATAAGCATATAGCAGAGGAGGAGGGGCAGTTACAACATCACACAGCTTATTAGTTCATTGCAAGGATGTGTTAGATGAAAAATGAGGGTGGTAGAAAATGAAAGATAATTGAAGGATGTTAGAGTGCGAAGGACACAGCAAATTTGATTAAGATTCACATGAACAGATCCACTCACTTATTTCTCCTATAATATATTAAAACTATACATGGGTCTTATACAACAGCTTCCCTTTTCTCTTCCCTACAGGGAATACATTTTGCCAACCTTACAGAGTTAATAAAATCCCCAAAGCCAGAGGTTTGTTGAATGAATGTGCCACACTACCCTGGCATGTGTGGCTCCTGTCTGTAATGTTAAGAGTTGACTTTGATCAGCTGTAGTTAAACTGGCAGTGCAACAAAGGATACCAATTAAATTTGCAAGAGTAGTACATAATATTACCTGAGGGTTGTCAGATGTTTTACAGCTTCAGCACTGTGTATTTCCACAATACTCGTAGTGGGCAGCAGAACAAGCTGTGAAAACAACATTGACCTAATATCACCTTATGCAGTCTGTGGTGACAACACACAACAGACATGGAGTAACATTAACATTCATTTTGGTTGTGTGTTTCAGGCTATGTGATGAATGTAAGTACAGTATTCAGTAATCTTTAAGCTCTGTTTTGTTCTCCTGGGGGAAATATCTGGCTATTTAGCTGCTAAATGATCCACTATGTTCACCAGCTGCTAACTTTGACTGCTAGGCTGGGCTGGACTTTTAGAGGTTGTTCACTGAAAAGAGCGCAAATGAGAGCCGTGAAACTGAATTAAAATAGTTAAATTGCTGAAAGATGCTAAAATGTGTCATACAGCTGATTAAAACTAGTCGCTTTGTGATAACTGAGCGATCTCTATCACAGAACAAGAAGTAATTTGACCAATTGTTCATTTGAAAATGTTAAATAGTGCACATTTAAATTGGCAGAGTCACCAACCACAAACAGAGACTGCTATTGGTTGCTGAATAACAATGCTTTTATAGAAGTTTTGCAAGTATTCTCACTAATACCTAGCTATTTTCTCAAAGTTGTACACAGTTATTGTGTGGATTAAGTTCCATTAAGTGTTTTCTTTGCTGGATAAATGTAGAGATTATATGATAAAGAAAATGTGTCTAAAATAACACTTATAGCTTCATTGTGGGATTTTTGTCTCCGCCTTCTTGCAGTGGGAGTAATTACACAATTACTGTCGATGCGCTTACATCATAGGCTACACAGTAGTCACTCTGTCTGCTGTTAGGCTGTAAATTGATAGATAAATTGGCTTGAGCATCAAACAACCAATCAGAATTTGATGTATTTGGTGCAATAACATTTGGAAAGTCTAGATGAGCCAATTTAATTATTTTATCCCCATTCAAGTTAGCAGAAGGCTAACAGGAAGTTAACAGCTTGGCTGGCAGAAGTGTCTGGTGCACCGTATGCTTTCATCTGCCCAGCATATGAATTTTGCCACAGACAGCAGATTAAAAAACTCTTAAAAACTTTAAAATAAAGATAAATGTATCTGGCAGTGATAGGCTTGATCAGCATTGTGCAGATTCATTTGACAAGGGCTTGAATATAACGGATGTTCATTTATATGCAAAAATTCTGCATTGCAGGTTTACTGTTGATTAGTCTTTGGCTGATAATGCACAAGAGGTAATTTCCATCCCAGAGTTTTACATTTTTGAGTCCCAGGCAGAAGCTGATGTACACAGTCCTCTGTGAGCCTCTTTCTTTGCTGAACAGAGTGACATTGGACACAATTTCCATGTAAAAGAGGTCTGAATGGCACTGTCAGCAGGTGGGCCCTCATAGCTCATTTCAACCAATTATACAGATTGCTATTCAGGCTGGCAGGCAAGTTTCTTTTCTGTCTCTCCAATCTTCTGGACAAGTTTGCCGTGTGAGTGGTGCCTGTCGCATTTATCTTACACTTCACATGGCAGCAGGATTTGTTATCTGCTGTTGTGGCAGGCAGCACAAAATGAAAAACGAATGAGCTCTACTGCTCTCCCAAAACAACAAAATCTCATAAAAACAGCGATGTGAGGTGCAGCTGGTGTTATCATGGAGGAAATGATGGCCAGAGTGAGGTTTTATCAGTGAGTGATTGTGATGTCAGGGCAGAGCATCCAAAGCCTTTACAGGAGTGAGAAAGTGCCAGCATTTGTCACTTTGAGAAGCAAGTGTCCGTGATGCGTTGGGAGCTTAAATCATTGATTCGACAAGGTGTCACAGTAACCACAGCGCATCCTGAACCAACCCGTACTGACAGCTCACCTTACAAACTCTCCTTCATTTAAACCAATCAGAAGTGATCAGGACATTAAAAAACTGACTCGGCTACGCCTGCCTCGGTAGCTCCTGATCCTCTGCTCTGTCCCCATGGTAACCCTTGACCACCAGCAACGAGCAGCCGTGATTCTTGCCACTAGGCTGACTATAAATGATTGCTGGCTAAACAGGAGGTCAATGCCTTATTACCTCCCTGATGTATTTCAGGATTCATTTATACACATAAATCATCAGCTGACAGTGTTTTAAATCAGTGGGGACCTTCTCCCTCTGTTGAATGCACCAAGTGAATATTTTACCAGGGCTATGACTCTGTGCATTATAAGTTGAAGTTCTCTGTTGAAATATTGAGAGAAGGTCATAACTCATTAATGTTCTTACTCATAAAGTCTTATTGGTTAACATATCTCATGACTCTCTGCCCTGGTGTCATATGTATATATTATAGGGATGTGACATGAAACCAGTAAAAGCAGTTCTCTTTTTGTAAAAGTGTGCAGAATATATCTGCAGCCGCATGCTGTTTGGATGCCGTGTGCAAGCCTTTTCTGGTTATCATGCTTCATTACTCTGTTCTGCACGGTATAAATCCTGCAGGTGAAGGTTCAATCCACTAACTTGAACACTCTTGAGCAATGGGGTGGTGAATGAGGCACTATCTAAATCATGTGCAAATCCCATCCCATATTTTGGCCAGGTAAATATTGGATTACAGATATTGCACTGAAACTGGTAGTGTTTTGTCCCTATTGAATATTGGGTGTATTGATGTCAACATTAAACTGCATGGTCAACTGGTCAAACAACAAAATTAAGAGTCTACAGCCATGCTAGCAGCTAGAGTGGTGCTTTCAGCTAAATGGTCACATTAGCAGGCTATCATGCTGATGTGTAGTAGGTACAATGTTCACCATGTTCATCATGTTATTATGCTAATAAGCTATATGAACTCAAAGTACAGCTGAGGCTGATGGGAATGTTTTTTTGTAGACGTTTGATCGTAATCCAAAGTACTGGAACATTTTTAAGTTTGATCTAATGATGACATGATATGAAAAGTCAGGAGATCACCAAAAGTTATTATAATTCATCCTGAGGGGAACACACATCTTTACCAATTTTTTTTCCATTAAACAGTTGCTGAGACATTTCATTCAAAACCACATACGTGAACCTCATGGAGGTGCGAGAGGTGAAATCAGGGTATCACCAAAGTCATAAGGATTCATTCTCTGGGCATTCCATGAATGTCTGTTCATCTAAACACTCACTGATATGCCACTGTCCATAAAGCCAAGTTGCTAGCATGGATAAAAAACACAACAATAGCATAAGAAATTCAGTTTGTATCATTGCAAGCAAAGAGAAGACTCACATTTCTGGAATCAGAGAAAGTGTGAGTAATCAATGGGTAGATGGGTAAAAATGGGTAGAATTTTTAGACAATATTTTAAAAGCTGCCTTTTCTGACATATATTTGGCATACTGATCAATAGCAGAATAACACACCCAGGGAAACAGCAGTAGCATTTTTCATTTTGGCATCTTTAACTTGTGGGAGTGATGATCCGTCTGTACAGTGAGTCATTTCCTGAAGGCCTGATTATTGTAAAAATTCCAAGACCAAATTGGTCATGTGTTTTTAGGACTGATGTACAGTACATTCAGGAATAAGACCCCTTGAAATTGTATTGTTACAGAATGGGAGGAAAAAAACTGTCTTTACTTATTATACTTTCCATATGCTCGTGTTATGTAGGATACAGAACAGGAGGAAATGTGTGTCAAGGGACTTGAACTTGGAATACTCAGAGTTGTTGAAGATGACAGAGCGGTCTAACAGAGCTAAAATCCTGAGAATTGACAGACTATAATTTCTCACATTGGAAAACCTTTGTGCATTACTCTTTATCTGCATTACCTTAAATTGAAAATGCAACTCCAAATGTTCAGTTAATTAAGGGTTTATCCTGAGGACATTGAATGTTACAGAAGGCTAGATGAGCTGGCGTGTCGTAGTTTCTGTGTTTCACTAAAGCAAGCTCTTCATTTTTATTGCTCTTCTACCCTAGAGGTCACAGGGAGTTAAACGAAAGGTCAGTTGTGTTTAGTTTAGTAGGACAGTGGACGGATGAAAAGGCCATGGAAGAATTGACCTTTACGGATGAGCGTCATCGGTTAGTGCGAGAAAACAGGGAAGGAGCTCCTCATTCAGCATAATTTCAGGTCTGAGCTGTTTGCAGAAGTGGAAGGTGAGAGGAAGAAAGAGGTAGCTCTTAAAGAACATCTTCCTTTTTAATAGTACAGGGAATTGGTCTGATGTAATTTGCTATAACTGAAGTGTTTACATCAAAAGGTATCTCCAAGGATGCCTTCCTATTTTTGTATAGGCAGTAGTTTGAAAACCCTCGTACACAATGAGTGATGATTGAGGGATTCATCTTCTCCTAATGGTGTTTTACATGTGAAATATATCTCCAGGGTGTTCTCTATGAGATTCCCTTGAGGATCCTGAGGGGTAATTTGTAATACACTCACAAACTAGTTATATTTGATTGCCACTTTTATTTATACCCTATGTGACTCTAGTTTGAAAGACAGCAAGAATGTGCTACAAAGGAAACCTTAATGATTGTGAAATTTATGTGATCACCCCGCCTTCAATCAAACCACTCGCACAGCTTTCCTTTGTAAGCGATCTATTCATATACATGTCACACATACATTTTGTTGATTTATTGTTGCATACAAATTATTTTTCAATTCAAAATGCAATATGGTCTCACTTGTATATTACAAATGCTCTGTGTCACATTTTAAAGTGCCTAGATGAAGAGAAATTTGTATTTAGGGTACATGAATTAAGCAATCTGAGGTGTTTCATGCACAGCCTTTATTAGAGGTGTAAATCAGAAAACACAGACTATGTCATTGTGTGCCTTATGTTAGTACACATGCCCACATAATTGGCCTTTTGCCTTTTTGGGGGTCTTTGAACACTCACATACAGGAGGCTAAACATCAAGAGTGACATCACTAACAATCAGACTGAAATCAATAGAATTTGATTATAATGACGGCCTAGAGGGTTTTGTTGTCGAGCGTGTGACTCAACGTGTTGATGGGCCTTGATTAAATACTGATCACATTCACAGAAGGTTTGACTTCTTTGCCTCCCAGGCATGAACACTGAGGATTGCTTAGTGTTGTCAGAGCTACTGTGTGGTGTGTCCCATTAGTTCTTAATGATGGAAACTTTAAGCCACAGTGCATAGATTTCCCCCCCCCCCGCCACCCCACTCACAGAAAGCCATGGGACATTGTGTTTTCTTCATCTTATAAGGAAGCAAAAGGGTTGTGAAAAGAAATAAGGGCATGTGGGAATGAAGGGGTGACAGAGAAGTGACAGTTGACAGCAGCCTTTGAGGGAGCAAGCAACCAGCATAGAAAGTGAATTTTTAAGTGGGATAGATGAAGAATGTCAGTCCAATGGGAAGTTTTTCAAACTATTGGGGTTTCGGAATAATAGGCCGTCAGACCAATGGCATGGCACTGGAGAGAAATCCAATGGTTCTTGCTCTTAAACATGAAGATCTCTTTCTTCTTGCCTTCAGATAGCCTTTAGCAGAGATTTAGGATTTCATTTGGATTTGAAGGAACATCAAAAGCAGATTCGCTTGTCGAGCTTAAAGTCACATCCGCATAGAGGAGACTAACTGGAAACTGTGATGTTTTTAAGCTGATTTTTTTCTTTAAAGATCCCCTTTTGTTGCAATATAGGACATACAAAGACACACCGTATGTAATAATACTGTTTATAATGGATGCTTCATAAAAAAGTTCAATAAAGGTTGAAAAAATCCTTCAACGCACATTTACTCATCCCTCATTTAGAATTCCAGTGTCTATGAATATGCAAACATGAAACCGCTTTGGGCCTGGTGATCCACCCACGACCACTGCTTACCGCTTATACTGTTCTGCACATGAGAACTAGCGAACACAGACACACAAGCCACACCATTTAAAAGAAGTCTAGCTTATTCTCATTCGTGCATGTACACTCAGAAATGACTGGATTGCAGAGAGAGGAACACCGCAGCTGTTGTATAAAATCTTAAATGATCCAGCAGGAGCGCTTACTTACATATCTCATCAGCTGAAAATATAAGCTGTGCAGATTCTAACCATTTCTACTTGTTCTCTCCACTCAGAGCACAGCAAACTATCTGACTGCCATGATCACCTTTTAAATTCCAGCTGACGGCAGGAAGATATCGGGGCCACAGTTATTCCCACCTTAATCACATGGGGCTGCCATCTGGCTACATTGTTCATACCACTGAACAGTGTTAACACATTGTCTGATTGAATCTGCTAGCAAACAACAGCTGCTAGCGGCGAGTTAACAATATCAGAGTCACCTAGGAAATAAGTTGCATGTAGAAAGATTTCTTTTGAGACTTTAGTTAATACAATAAATACTTGTTGTAACTCCAAAGTAAATAGTTTGCAGACTAACATCAGGCTTCAGAATCAACTTGCAAGCAAATAAAAGCCAATCTATTTTGCCTCAGGATGATATTCCTTGGGTAAATAGTGAAAGGAAGCTTCCTGCGTATAAACAACAACCAAATAAACTCTGTTAGGCAATCTTCAGGGTAAAGTTACATATCACGCAGTACAACAATGCGCTTCATTGACATGTTTTAATCATTTTTGGATAACACTATAGGTCTGCAGCACAGAGGAATACATTCTATCAGGATTTGGAAACACACAATACTTGTAAGTTGTAAGTACTTGTATTTTTTTTTAACAATGAGAAAAATACAGAAAATGTCTTTTAACATCAAAAGATTAAAAGATTAACCTCCAACTTCACTTGGACCATGATTGACTTCCAATATTGGAGATGTCACAAATGATCAACGCAGATTTCAGGAAGCTGTAGAGAAAATTTCTTTATTCAGCAGAGTTGAGCTGAACCTTCTCATGGCCAATTCTGCAGAAAACCATATAAAGTTAAATGTGCAAGAGAAATGGCAACAACATAGAAACATTTTTAGTGGTGTCTTTAACACATTTCTCAAGATTTTCTGTGTTCTGGCATGGATACCAGCAGTGTGATAGGTGCTGCCACTGTGATAGATAAACTGACATAATGTGTTAGTAGAATCCTTCGCATCATTGCTCCGGGCTGAAGGGAGTGTGTGTTTCTGTGAATGATGGAGCAAATACACTGCAATCTTCAGTGAACATTGAAACTCTGGCATTAGTCCAGCATTTTGATGTTGCTGATGAAAAGTGTGTCGAGCAGCCACACGTAGGGATATCAAGCAGAGAAATGACACCAGCTATGTGATCAGTATACGGGCAGATTAGGATCTACAAATGTAAACTGGTATATTTACATTTGTTTTTCAAGCACATCCATCTATACAACCGTATTCATTTATTTGAAATGCATAAGATGAGGCCATGGTATACCCATGTCCAATCAGCAGTGTTCCACCTGCTTCAAGTATCATCATGCCACAGTGGTGATCTATGTGACAATATATAATTAACTCTATGTAAGCATATATGCGGGCGCTTTAATAATAATTAACACCTTCTGTTTGTTAAATTGTTTACTTTCAGGGTTATTTAATTGAAGGCTGCATGACCTAAATTTGTATAGTAGTTATGCTGCTGATAATGCATACATTAAATTTGAAGTATTATTGACACATCCTTTTAATGTCATAACGTGTATTTACCACTTGTTACATTGATCCATCTACTAAAGCTGCAGTGGCTAGGAATTGCCTGAAGCCTTGGATTCAGTTGCAGCTCTTACAACCATAACTTGGCAACTAGAGAGGTCTACACCCTCGTTTAATGAATCTCCTAAGCACGCCTGCAGGAGACTGAAATGTAAATAGCAAAAGTCAAAATTGAATTGTCATTTATTGAAATACAAGCGTGCTTTATCTGCTGAGAAAGCAGTGTATTTCTCTTGCTTAATAAGTATTAATAAATATAATCCTAGATTTCTCTTCGACAATGCAGCTAAACTTACTAAAAAGCAAGTTGAAAAGAAGTCAGCAGGTGGCAGGGCCTGTTCTCATAGAATAATCTCCTTAATGACATCAGACAATCAGAGTCTGTTGAGGCCTTTAAATCTAAATTACAAACTAATATTTTTCCCTTAACCGACAATTAGTTGCCTTTAATTAAGTACTGCCTGACCCTGTATTGCACATCGGGTCGTTCCCTGTCTTAATGAATCTACTAAGCGCTGTCCTGTCAATGAGATTATTGATTATTGCAACTGCTCTAACAACCATTGCATCTCTGTAACATTCAGTTTCTTCTTTCCACAAACACACGAGTGTCAGAGCTGTGTGCCGCTCTCTCTTCTCCCCTTTTCTCTCCTTCTGTCTCTCAGGCATCTCTTGCTGGACCACCACCCGTCCTGGAACTGCTCTAATTCCCTGCCTGTCTGTGCCATTTCCTGGGGTTTTGGATCTGGTTCCCCCTCCTGCAAAAGCTCAGCTGCACCACATGTCTCTGTGTCTGAAAGATATCTTTATCCTTCTCTCTTCTGTGTGATCTAACGCCTTTTTTGATGCTGGAAGCTGCTCAGTCTTTTATACATTATAAATCCATCATATATTTTGTCATCCTGTTCAATGCTTCATTCTGTAATTTGTGTTGTATTTTATACACACAACATTTATCACATGCCTGTCCAGCCTGGAAGAGGGATGCCTCCTCTATTGTTCTCACTGAGGTTTCGCCATTTTTTCCCTTTAAAGTTTTTTTTTTTAGCGGATGTTCTATTGCTGTACAGACTGCAAAGCTCCCTGATGCATATTTGTGATTTGTGATATTGGACTATAGTAATAAAATTGACTTGACAATCCTTTGCATCATTACTCCAAGCTGTAGGGAGTGTGTGTTTCTGTGAGTGATGGAGCCAAAACACCCATTGCAACTCTGGCGTTAGTCCAGCATTTTGATGTTGCTGATGAAGCAGCCATGCGTAGACACAAATCTCTGCTGTTGTCCACCTCTCCACATTCCCACTTGGAATATTAAGCAAAGAAATGACACCAGAAGTGTGACCAGCAGGGCAGATGAGAATCTACAATTGTAAACTGGGATATTTACATTTGATTTTCAAGTGCATCAATCTATATAACCGTATTCATTTGAAATACATACCATGGGGCCACAGTATACCCATGTCCAATCAGCAGCGTTCCACCTGCTTCAAGTATCATTATGCCACAGAGGTGATCTTTGTGACAATATATAATTTACTGTATACAAGAATGTGTGTGGCCTTTTAAGAATCACTTCCACTATTTGTTAAATTGTTTACATTCAGGGTTATAAGAGGTAGAGGTTTATGACCTAAATTTGTATAGTAGTTATGCTGATAATGATGTGTACAGGGACAAGATACACAGGTGTATGAATAAGTGTAGTGATTTAGTTCCATATATATTAATCAGTAAAAGCAATTTATACACACTTCAGTTTGTACAGATTATATTTATGGTCTCAGTAGGAAGAAAGAAATTAGCTTAATTTAATCAAACAAATATAACATGCAAAAATGCATAAAATACAGCTATAATTGCAAAGAAATAAATAGGAAATGTCATTTTTACAAAGGTACAGGAGCTGAAACAGGAGCAGAATATTATTTCAGCCTGTTAATCTCTAAGGCCACATGCCTCTTGGATACTGCTGGCCTTAGCGTGTGTTGCTGTCACAACATCTTATATCTCCTCACCACAAGTACACAAGGGAGCCAGAATATGCTTTTTTATTTTTTTTTTATCCAAAGGAGTAGCTACATTACTGTATTTTCAATCAAAAATACCAAGTAGGACATGCTAAGATGATAATGTAGCGATAGCTGAGACATAATCTTAAAGTTTAATCAAAGCAGGTGTTATGGCTTTGAGATAATACACTTCTGGGAGCTTGAATAAAGGTGTTTTGCAGTTTCCAAGGATTTTAGATGTCTTTGTTTTGTCATTACTAAAGTACTGTTATATATATATTTATCCATGTATACTATTATGGATGTCAATGTTGGTCTGATGGTCAATCAGCTGGTCAACACTGAAATATATTTAAATAACAATGCTGGCACATTAAAAAATATGCCAAAAAACATAAAAACTAAAAGATATACCATAAAAAGGAAATAACATTTTTTTCCACTCATATCCCAAGGTGAGAGCAAATTCACGGGTTGCAGCAGCCTGAACTGTTAGATAACCATAGAATGAAACTTCAGTGTGTGAAGTTAATCAGTTTATCAAAGTCTTTTTCTCAACTAGTGTAAATAAGACTAATTTTCTTTGAAGTCTGGGTAAATGAAACCTCAATTAAAAACAAGTTCAACTGCACTACAGCTTCATTGTTTTCAGCTTTGTCCTTATCATGCAGTCATTTTTAAGTGTTTGCTGTGAACTAACACAGTTTTTCCCCCTTTTCATTTCCCACTACAAGACCTTGTTCAAAAACCACAAATTGAGCCATAGTTTCCTTCTTTTTGTAAGCAGGTGACACTGATTGTCACTTGTCATCAGGTGCCATTGATTGTTACCATGGAAACACCAATCTTAGCCTCCCTGAGATTGGGTGCTAATGCTATATGTCTAAAATAAGCCAGTCTTTGTTATTGTGCAGCTGTCTAACTTAGAATGAGAACAAAACTGTTACCTGTGTAACATTTTTAAATGAAACAGCTGCTGAAGTTCACCTATACAAGTGTAAAAACATGTGGTGGGTCACTGATGACATGTCTGTGGTCGCTTTAGGACTATTTTGGCTATTTTGAGAGCAATTGTTGTGGCTGTGATGATTCAAGCGCATATTTTCTCTGTGACTTTGCATTTCAGTGTTGTTGTGGATGCTGCTGAAGTTTGAGCTTGCTTGCAGCCAGCTGGGTCGGGTTGTTGTTGCTGGAGATGTGGAGGTCAGACACAGCGTTAGCTGCAGGGGCAAACGAACAGCTGGGCGAAATGGGGTACCGCCTGCAGCTGAAGAAAGGCCAGGCACCTCTGTGTCTGACTACCAAGTGTACTTGCACATGTGCTCATGCCACGCTTCATGCATGCATATTTGTCTTCTTTTGTACATGGTTAGACACAATTTTAACTTAATTTGCATGTAACCTCTCTGCTGTTCCGTGTGAATCGCCAGTGACGTTGCCCCTGCTTTGGGAGTGAGATGACAGCCACTGGTTGAAACCTCCTCCGCTGCACATCAGGTACTCATTAAGTCTCCAGCAGAAGCACTGTCTTTCCTGATTTAGCTGACATATCAACAGCAACAGAGGACAGAATAACCAGGTAAAAGAGAGCCCAAGGGAGATGGGTTAAAGGAAAAAGTTAAAAAATGAAAATTTGAAGCACAGAGGTGTTGTGCCATAAAGAAACAATTAATTTTCTGTGACTAAGAGGGAGGCAGATTGTTGGTGATTGATTGAGATTGCTGTTGTGCTCTATATAGGTGGCCTCTTTGTAATTCTACTTTGAGTACACATACAGGATTGTGCTGCGTTATGTGTGGAATTGTGTGGAATGAAAGTCATCTATTTGCGCTCATCGATTAAACATTGTTCCCCGGGGTCTTTCAATCTGCAAATTTAATTAACAAGTTTCACAGGACTAACAGACAAGCAGGGGCCTGCAGCTGGGAGAGTTTAAGTATATTATGGTGGTGAGGAAAATCAGAATATTAAATAAAGGGAAGGTGTGAGAGACAAAAAGACAATTTATTTGAGATATAGACGAGGCCTTGGGCAACAGAGAAGAAAGGACAACCAAACAAGTTAATAGATGGGAGTTGGAGAAAGAAGGAGAGTAACATCAGACGCACATTTTTACTAAAGGAATCTTTCGACATTTTTGGAAATACGCTTATTTGCTATCTTGCCTAGAGTTAGAAGACCAATACTTTACACTTCCGTTTTTTGTTAGATGCCATAACAACTGTCATGGTGTTTAATGTTGCCATGACAACAAAGGTTACATAACTTCAAAGGAAAACTTCAGGATATTTCAACCTGGACCCTATTTTTCCATCATTTTGTGTCTAAGTGACTAATGGGGACAACAATTTTTAAAACTGGTCCAGTATTGAGTGAGAGCGCTGCAGCCAGCAGCATGCTGTAATGTAATCTTTTGGGGCAATAAAGTCCACTAAAAGGGCTTGTTTTTGCCACTGACAGGCTCAGTTTGTTAATATCAGTGTCAGACAACAACATCATGGAAAGGCCTAGAAATAAAATGTTTTTCTTTACCTATTGGTTGATCTGTTCTGTTTGTTAATGTGTTTAACCAAATCTATTACTCAAGGAGAGTTGTAGAGAGGAGTGCCGAGAAGAGTTTGTTGTGTACAGAAAGCGTAGCTTAGTTATATCTAAAAGATCTTCACAGTCTAGTTTCAACAACAATTAAACTCTCTCTAAATTTAGAATGAGACATATCCTTTATATTCATCTAAAAACATTTCCTGAACAGATCTTTAAATCAAGTCTCAATTCCAACCACATGTTGTCAGCAGGAGGTGAATGCAGTTGCAGAGCGGTCAATAAAGCCCTGCAGTACCACCTGTGCATCATCACTTAACAATCAATACACAAGAGCCTGCCACTCATGGACAAAGGACACATGTGATTGCAAAGCAGAATGATCTGGAGATGGAACAATTTGGAAATGTTGTCAAAAGAAAAGGCAAGAAATGAGGATGGACCCAGTTTAGGACTCTCAGACTGTGCAGCATGTCACTGAAGTCACTTGTCCAGATTACTGTATCTTACCCAACAGAGAGAGGAAGCAGAGAGGGGAAGAACATTTGAACAGAGAGCAAACAGGGTATAGAAAGAAGTCTACCAGGAAGCAGAGAGATGGAGTGTGTCTATGCTGTGATTAAGGTAACCGGTTGTATCCAGGTCCTTGTGAAGTTCTGATAATAAACTAGAAGTAAACACAGACTCTGGAAGTGTGAGAAGCTTTCCAAATAAGCACAAGTGAGGAGTGATTTTTTTTTTGTTCCCCTTCCCAGCTCTGGTGCAGTTTTCTTTGTCATAACATCAGCAGCCTTATTAAAATGGACAACGGCCATGAGAGCAAAGTGTGTAATTAGTGAGTCCTTGCGGCAATTTGGGTCTAATTGTGATGTAATTATACAATATTTGATGCTTCATGTACTTGAAGCTTTATAAATGTAAAAAGCAAGCCTATACATACGTGACCATCTTTTTCTATCCTTTCCTGCCCTGTTTTCCTTCTTCACAATCAAGTGCACCCTAGTCTCATAATATCAAACAATTGGGCATCTTCGCCGACCTAAGTCTGAGGATTTCTAAATGCATGGTACTTGCTTGCTAACAAACAAACACCGCTTATATTTTGTCAAGGATGTTCCTTAACAGAAATGATGCTCTTCCCCTGTTTCGTTCGTAGTCAACTGCATATCATCGCCCCAGTATAAAAAGCCATTGGATCGGTTCTGCAATGCAGGGTTGTTGTTTTTTTTTTTTAACTCTCTAATTGTTTTCACCCAGTTTTAACAACGAAAGCTGGAAGATTGTCCTCAGCATGAGTAAAGCAGTGAGAGACTGATTTGTGAGTTTAAGTGCATCTGAGTACCTTCACATGTGAATGCACATTTTTCTCATAAACCAGAGTTTCTCTCTGTCATCCCTGCCCAGGTGGTGGGTGGGGAGGTCTCGCTTTAATTGCTCAACAGATTGACAGAATAAGGGGAGCACAGGTGCTGAGGGTCCAGAGTGAGAACCGTGTAGAATGCATTACTTATGCATGCCAACTCCTGATATATTATTGAATGTGTGCTTCTATTTAAGAAGCAAATCTTTTCTGCTACTAAGTTCAATTTCAAAGGTACAGTACATTCTTCGGTTTGGGTAAAATAATAATTTCATGATTGCCATAAATTTCTCCAGATAGAATCCATTTCTCAAGGGAAATACAGGCACTTGTGTATTGAGGGAGATTCCTTCGTTCACAGTTAAGAGAGAGTAGATGGTACCTGAGATTAATCCTGACAGGTGTGGTGGGGCTTTTCTGCCTCTATCTTTGTATTCCACTTCCCTCTGCTCATTAACTCCAAAAGTAGCTCCCTGGTCGAGACCTGGCTTGCAGATAATAATCCCACAGCCACATTGTGATGGTAATTCTCAGGGCAGCAGCATTTGCCCTTTAATCTCTTCCACAGGAGAGGATCTAAAGAACGAAACACTCACCCTAAGGAGGTGGAGTACACTGGCTACTGTGCAAAACTTTGAGTGCCTGTATGTGTGTGATAGTGTGTGCATGCATTTGTGCGTGCTTGCATTTGCATTGGTGTGAGGCAGTGTGTATGTAATCAGGCAAATTGCGTGTGAAGGTTTCTTGGGTGCTTATCAGTCGATCCCTTGGTCTGTAATTGACTGTTCACACAGCGTATTCAATGAAGTCCAGTTGGAGATTCTTTCTGCATTTTGAGGTTTTGCATTCAAATGTCAAACCATTTCCTTCAGGTTTGCTCTGTTCTTGTTCCATGCCAATGTCTGATAAAGAAAGAATACATTCCTACAATGCATCTTGTTTCCTAAAGGTTTCTTTAAAAGTTGAAATAATTCACTTTGAATATATGCTTTTATCCTCTTTACCAACACTCTGCATCATCAACCACTTAGAACTAATTTGATCTAATCACACTAGATAGTTACCTGAAATCCTCGCTGCTACTACTATGAATTTTAGTCACGGAACCTGTGAAGAACATTCTCCTCTTGAGGCCTCCATAGCTGCCCTTGTTAACTCCTTATCACAGGAGTGAGATAAATACCACTAAGGATACAAGAGGGAGATGTGAGGGAGCGAGAGTGGGCAAAAAAGAGTGATCATCTGTGCAGAAACATATACAGATTTGCATGCTATCAGAGAGAGCCCAGACTGCTGTTGGAGATTGGAAAAAAACAACAACAAAAAGTCCAGTCACGTTTGTTTTTTACAATCCAGCTGCAGCTACTGAACCAATCAATGCAACATGACCCTGAAACAAAGCAAAGTTATAGACACCAAAACAGTGTGGAATAGCTGGAGTTTCAGATTATATGAACAACACATGACACATTTAGTTTTGTAGGGTGGGTTGACCTTTAATCATCTCCACCTGTCTACAAGTTGAACTGTTTGAGCAAGACAATGAACCTCACTGATATACGTGTATGGGAAAGTTAAATCTCTAGTATGGTGGCTCATTAATGCCAAGAGAAGAAAAAAAAACAGGTAAGTACTTATGGTAAATGATAATACCATGAAAAGTGAAAACCATGAATGAACTTACCATTATTTATTTATTTATTCATATATTTTTTCATTTTGAAACTCAATGATTAAAATGTGGCTGAATGAATAGAATGTTTTTTTTTCTTCTTGTATAACATTTTGTCCACAATTTAAATGATGTTGGTAAAATCTTTCTTTCCTCCTTGATGATCTTTTGGCGTCACCTCCACCTACGCACCAAAGTGGGAAATTATGCAACATAAAGTCCAATCATGATACAGAATACAGAGAGTGTGTGTGTGTGTGTGTGTGTGTGTGTGTGTGTGTGTGTGTGTGTGTGTGTGTGTGTGTGTGTGTTTGTGTGTGTGTGTGTGTATGCATGCGTGTGTGTGTGTGTGTGGTATACACAACATCATTTGTTTTGATATTCTATAATTGTTTGACATGTTTAAAGGGTTTTAACTTCCCTTCTGGCCACATTATACATTCATTAGAATTGAATGGTATTAACCTGTCACTGCACACACTCTGTCGCTTAGAAGGACAACGTATTGATTTACAATAGTGCAAAACATACCCGGATCCGGCTGATTGCTTGGCGTCCGGTATTGCTGCTTCAACACATAAAAATGAGCACTGTTGATGTGACATGAAAGAAACTAACATCTATTATGCACAGATGTTCAGTACCGTAAGAGACACTTTTCTGTTTTCAAGTATAATGAGGGCTGCATTTAACAATATAATACATAACAGAGAGCTTTTGAGAAAAAACGTGCATCATAAAATAAAGTGGATCAATGACGTTGGGCTCTTAGAGGCTTCAGTTTGGATAATTTGAGTGAGTATATTTGCTCAAAAGATTTATGCTTATATGAGATACCCTGGTTTTAACTGCCTGTGTGAAGTAGCCCAAGAGTCTGTCTATTATTGATTAAAAGCTCTGTTTTCGCTGTCTTCTTTTCTGTTTTTAGAGCATACCATGTGAGCATGAGTGTGCCATGTGTGACTTTTCTTGAGATGAGCTGATACCAAAAGGTGATATGAAAAATCACTCATCACCCTCTTGTTTCAGAAAAAGGTATTAATATTAAGTATTAATGTTTATATTAATTATCTATGGTAAATGTACTGCATTTATATAACGCCTCTCTAGTCTTCCGACCACTCAGATTGCCTTACACTACATATGTCAACATTCACCCATTCACACTCATTCATATGCTAATGGAAGAGGCTGCAATGCAAGGAGCTATTTGGAGTTCAGTATCTTGCTCAAGGACACTTCGAGGAGTGAACTGATCTGATCTTCTGATTAGTGAACAACCCGCTCTACCTCCCGAGCCACAGCTGCTCCTATATAGGTTACAGTCAATCCTATGCATGTATTTGTGTGTGCGTGTGTGCATGTGTGTAATGTGTGTGTCTATTTCATTCAGCAAGATATGCCCTGTCTCCTTCTCCTAGGAGTTTTTTTTTTTCTAATTTTGAGCGGTGATTAAGCTCTTTGAAATCTTTAATTACAGAATTGAGCCTGTTAAAATAAATGTTGCTTATTTCATTGAATGTTCTACATAGTAGAAATATAGAAATAGAAGTCTGGCTGTGTCTTTCCCTCAGCTGCTGTACTTGAAACACTGCATTCATACATGAGGAAAAAAACAACACAGATTCGTCATGTTCTTTGTATTTACTGCTGCATTAGTTGGATATAATGCATGAATGAAAAGGACAGATGCAGAAGAGGAAAACAAAAGACAAACTAAGGGCGTCTGTCTCCATCACAGTGATGGTTGTTTAGTTGTGCTTTAGAATGTAACCACTGTGAAACAATCAGAAAATAATGTTGTGTTACTGTCATTTACAGGCTTTCTCTCTCTCTCTCAGAGGCTTTCACTCTCTCAGAAAAAGCTTTCCACTGCTGTCCCTCCTCACCAGCGCTGTCTCTCTGTCATTTGCTAATGCTGTAAGTTGCACGCCGTCTCTCTCTCTCTCTCTCTCTTGTCTTTTTTAAAACGAGTTGGGAAGCTGACAACAGAGCCTAACTTTTAACACGATCAAACAAAGCAGATGTCCTCCCCTCGTATCTCTCATGGCAGGGTTGTACAGCTCTGATCATGACATGCAGTCACAGACCACAGAGGCCCTGCCCCGCTGCTAAAGAGCAGAGCGGCTTGCTTGTCTGTTTAAAGTTTATTTATATTGATTGTGTCATATGTCCAAATTATACCAAATTCCACTCTTCACTTCTTTGGGTCCCCAGCAATGCAACCACCAAGCGTGAAATGAACAGTTAAGCTGATGATGAAGATGAACGTTTTCGAGATATGAATAGGACATACATACATACATACATACAGACACAGATTCCTTCCTTTATAAGAGAAGATTCATTCCTTCACTTTCGACTAACCATAATCTTAACCTAAAACCAATTTTAGAATTTTATGATTAAATTTATGGTTGGACATTTCTTGCCAAAAGTTAGTTTAGGAAAGTGATACCACTCTGATGTTTGCATGCTGAGCAGCAACTTGACTTAGTTTAGCATAGCCTGACAGCTAGTTTATCTCTGTACGAAGGTAACAAGATCTATTAGTACCTTAAAAACTCACTAATTAACACGTTATATCTTCTTTGCTTTCAATTTGTGGTTTAAGGTTTACTTAGAACCAATTCATTAAATTAATTTGTTTTTTGTGCAAAATGTAGCGTGATAATTTGTGAGTGTCTGAGATTGTATTACCTTCGGGAAGAGCCAATCTACTGTTTCCCAAATGGATGTATTAATCTTTTTGCTAAACTATGCTAAAATATTGCTGGCTGTTACATATACTGTAAGTGTATTTCACAAAATGTACAAACTCATTTTGCCTCCACAACATGAGTAATCCACTTATTATACTAACATACACACAAGAGAGACAGTCTCTCATGCTGCCAACTCATGCTCTCCCCTTATATTAGTAGTTGCAGTTGTAGTTTATGGTCGGTATGCTTATGTAATTGCACTTATGTCAGTGTCACTCCTGCCCTGCTTCACAATTGGCCTAGCATTAGCTACTTAAGCTAAAATGTGCTAATAAGGCAGGTATCATTATCAGGTAACATTAAACTTACCAAAATATTGCATGACAACATCCTGTAAGGGTCTTGTGAGTGTAAATCCTGAATCACAAACAGAGTAGAACTGCGTGTCTTCAGAAAGTCAGACTCAGTGCGAGTCCCGGAGTCAAGGAGAACACTCAAACAGATATAAAAGCTTGAAGTCTTTAAATCTTAAAAACAGAGCAATAGCTTCCAAAATGACCACCAGAACACATATTACAGGGCCTGAATATAGCAACTGAGACCATAATGACACTGACTTTGCATTTCTACAGAGAAGTTGAGGCTTTTTGAGTGGGAGCCAGCATCTAGTGGCTGTCAGTGGCATTGCATTTTAAGGTAAGTCTGTGCTGGCTTCAGACCAGGAGATGGACCCAAACATATTTACCTCCAATCTTAAAAATAGACTCAACAGCAAGTGAATGAAAGATCAAGACATCACCATTTATTGCAGGATCGGCACTCTCTTCACTCATGAACCTTTAACCTCAAAATGGCATCAAATTAAAAGTGAAGGCTACATGTGTAAAAAAGGCAATGAGCGACACAGAGGGGAGGATGATTATCATGCTGCTTTGACACACTTGTGGGAGGATAAAAGTGGGAGGCATTGGTGGAAGGAGAGAGGGACAGACTGAATGTCAATCATGGCGTGTAGCCACCCCTGTCTGTAATCAACATCTTTATCCATCATCATTAGCCACTGCTAAACACTGCAAATGTCTATCACATCTGTCCCTCTACCCACAGAAATGCACAAAGCCTCTCATATCCATTGAGACAGAGGGAAGAGGCAGGAGGAGACTTGCTATTTGTGCAAAGTGAACTGGAGTGCTGGCACTCAGTCATCAACTTATTTTTGCTCTGTGTGCATTGCCTCCCTAGTCACACGTCTGGGTATTTAGACAATGAGCAACCATCCATCAAGGATGCATCCTCTTCCTTCTGAGGCTTACTGATAAACATGCACAAGCCTCATTGCATGTCTTTTCCTTCCTCTGATGTGTCATCCTCAACTAGAAGGCTACCAAACATACTGAGCAGTGCAGCCAAACCTGCCCTCTGCCTTTCACTCAGCTCCTTCATTTACGAACCTCCCTGATCACTTAGACCTGTTTATACATGTTCCATCATACACGCTACATAAATGCACACAGACACATAGAAAGTCAGCACCTGTTTGTGCTTGCACAAACATGAACACATCAGACTCAGGCACGCCATGCAGCAAATAATATAATCCCCAAAGCCCATGTATGTATCCAGCCATCCATATACGCATGTAGCAGTGCAGCATACATACTAGCAGTAAGTATAGTACATACATACAAAGATATGTGAGATGAAGTGGAACTCTCTTAAAATGTAAAAATTGTATTGAGTTTTATCCTGGAATAAATATTCAGGACCATAATTGCATTGAGAGCACAGAGGTCATGAGTCTTTCTGTTTTTTCCCCTATTAGCAGCAGGAGTCTAAGGAGAGATGCATGTTTGTTGGCCATTCGGTCTGTCCGTCCATCACTTTTGTTCAGAGGAGGATAAATTGGTGGTTGTCAGACATTTCAGTCATGTCTACAGGGCTTTGTTCCTATCTTTATTCAACAGTATGGACTTTCATATTGAGAGCATGATTTATTGATGTCATATTCAGATCTTGTAATTCTTTACCTCAAACCCTGCTCTCATAGTCAAATGCCCCGGCTTGTGCTTAGATTTGCTCTACCTCTGCTCAAACTTTACTTTTACATTCAGATGTATTGTTGTTTTCACAGATTTCCTTTTCACTCCAGCTTCAATGCACTAGTCAAATTCTCAGATTTCTGCTCAGCCTTCACATTTTTTGTGCTTTCAAATTCCCCTCAACCAATAGATGATATTAATAATATTAAATGTACTTCCCTTGCTTTCTTTAGTTATGGAATAAAAGGACAGTTAATATATAAGTATATACCAGCGCCCTTATGTTTTCCTTTACTACAATAGCTACATACAAACACTAAAATACAGAAAAAAAGAGACACTGTCCTGAATCTTTCCTCTATACCAACAAAAGGTTAAAAAAATATAAAATATTGAAATTTTTAAAAAAAAGGAAATAAATATACTGCACTACACAAAGTCACGTACTAAATACGAGGTTATAATAGCCATAATAAACACCTGACCTTTGTCCTTATTACTCATAAAAAAGGAATTAAGAAATGCAAATGAAAGGTACCTGAAACTGGATAGCTTGTCTTTTAATGCAGCTCAGTTTAAGAGTCCATAAAGGGAGACTACATGGAAAGATCTGAAAGATAATTCTTTACATTTTGATTTCAAGGAGCTTCAACAGGAGGCTGGAATGCATGCTGAGGTTCACACTGAAGGACCTCAGAGCCCAGCAGGAGTTCTAACAAGCCGGACTGGGGCGACAAGGACTTCAAACACTGACAGTACTGAAAGACTGAACATGAATCTCTGTGATGGTGTGTGAGTGCACCTGTGTGGCTGCCAGGTATATTATACAACCTTCTGTCTCTTACAATAAATCACAGTAAACTTGTTTTAAGAAATGTGGAGAAGAAAGAAGTCTCATTTTCTTGAAAGTCAATTACATATTTCAACCAGAAACCTGTTGAAGTACTCTGCATTGTCAAGATACACCTCTTCCACACCATTTTAGACACCACATTTTCACACCACCTTAAGACAAAATGTCAACTTTGCACACACAATGTCTTTTCACATAAAAAGCAGAACCTTTCCTCTGAAACCACCTGAGGTCAAACTTAACATTTTAGCCTTGCTACTGGTGAAGATGCAAAGTAAATAATATCACTATGTCTGGTCCTTCAAGCCATTTCATGTTGTTTTGAACACTTCAGCTGCTAGAGGCCTCTGGTGTGGCTTCAGGTTTTTATGGTTTCTGGCTTATAATTAGTTCATTTACAGTAAGAGATGAACAGTATTATCCCTAAATGACTGATCTGGAGGCGCCTATACACAGCTGCACAGTATTTACGCACTAAAATTGATTTTTAATTACAATCATTTATATTAAAAATGTAATTAAAAGAGAAATGAGAAAACACCTCTTCCCATCATCATGGAATCACAACCTCTATGTTTTATGTCCTGATTGCACCCTTGTCAATGTGCATTTATTTGAGGACATATTAAATATTGATTTCAATTACATGAGAATATATTATTTTTGGAAAGGGGAAACGTAAATTCATGCTGTGGGTTAATGGCATTTGCCTTATGATGATCACGAACTGGAGATTCCTCTCGCATCACAGCATACTTTCATAAATACAGGCACGCATGCACACACATATACACATCTGGTGCATCATCATCATGAGTGGTCTCAGTGGAAAGAGCCACAGTCAACGCAATGGCACAACGTGTCAGGGGAGCAGGTGTTTATGCCTCTCGGAGAAATAAGAGAGCTTGACATGTAGGCTGAGAAAGACCAACCCCCCCCTCGCCTCCCACAGCCTTCCATCTACCTTTTTTTCCCCCTCCTGCGGCCATTTTTGATCCCTTTTTTTCCAGTCAATTTTTTGTTTTGGCTTTCCTGCTTCCTACTCAGCTTTCACATCATCCCTTATCTCATTCAGTGTTTTTCTGTCCAGATTCATCCTCTTTCTGTGTCACCGTTGCTCTTCTTGTAAACCCTTTCTGTCTCTATTTCCTCTATATCTTGTTCTCTCAGATGGACTCCACTTGCGTTCTTCCCACAAAGCCCACCAACACTTTTACTCACTGAAATGATCACTAATCAGAAGCAACATCAGACATACGCATGCATACATGAGCTGTGTCTGTACAAATGTTGGCAAGCCTGGAAAAAAACATTTCATCCATTTTTTTTAATTTACAACACACTGCATTAAATGTTCTTTCAATCACAGACCTGCCCACCACACGCTTTACAATCCTGCTTTCCTCAGTACAGCCAAGAGGCAGCTCTAAATCACGGGGGAGGTTTGCCAAAAAACAGGCAGTTCCTTTAAAAAACACTGACAATGTTTCCACTGTGAGTTACATCAAAATCTCATGACATCAAAGTTCTAACAAATCCACATTGAGGACAATGCCTCCACATCAATATATAAGACAATCTTTGAAATGATGCAAGTCTTGGCAGGGACCAATACGATCCTTCCAGCACAATTCAAGTGAACGGCCTTGAATTTTGATATGTGCATGCACTGGTGAGCAACTGATGGTGATGAGGATGATGATGAGGGAGGGGTGAGTGGGGGGAGTGAGTAACATCAGTTAATCCACACAGTGAGGTAGCAGCAAGCCTCAGGACAAGGTGGCCCACAGCTCAGTGATCAATTTATCAGGTTCCATCCTGACATTCATCCGGACTCCTGATCTGAGGAACTGTGCCGCTAAGCACATAATGTACAATACATAAGCACAAAGAAGTCCACACCTTGTGCTAAGACTATATGCATGTGATAATGTAAGTCTTATTTTTGGAGTAATACTGTTCAAGCGGTGTTCCAGCCCTGTCGAGTTTGACTCCTTATTGGAGTAAGAATCCTCTGTTGTTGCATTTATTGCACACCACAGCACTGGCTCATCTTCATGCTTCACCTTGCTGCTGTTGTATAACTGGATGCAGCGCAAAGCAGATTTCCTTGTCTTGACCATGACCAGTGTACAACTGTGGTCACTGTTTACTAAATGCACCACGTCTGAGTTGTAGCACGAGTGCCTCATTTCCATTTTAATTTCCTCAGCAGCTGAGGATCTTGATGAAGGCCCGTCTGAACTCGATGTTGAAGGTGGTGTAGATAATAGGATTGAGGGCACTGTTGACATACCCGAGCCAGGTGAAAGCACTGTAAAGCCCCGGAGGCACGTAGCATGTCCTGCAGTGGGTGTTCAGAATGTGAGTCACAAAGAAAGGCAGCCAACAGATGAGAAACACCCCTGGAGCAGCCAGAGAGCAGAGAGGTAGAAAGAGAGAGAGGGCGATAGGAAATTGAGGGTATAAGTAGGATAGAGGATTGAACAAAGTAAAAAAAAAGAGAGTAGGTTGACAAAAATGTTGAATGGATGGAGAAGACATTAATGTGAAACGTAGGGATTATGTGTTTGAAGTGTAGATGAGACGGTGGGAAAATTTGAAAAGTGTAAAGAAGAGGGGTAAAAAAGGGGAAAAAGAGAGAAAAGAAGAGAGACTTGACGTTAATCATGATCAAAATTCACATTTGCTAAAACCCTCCCCTGAAAGAGAAATACTGTGTAAGAGTTTGGAGGGTGGTGTCTTTTTTTGTCTTTCCCAAAACAAAAACGTGTGTTTGTCCACTATAATGCATGTCAGCAGCCTAAACTTATGTAAGCCAAGAGATAGCTAATAATTAATGAAGTCATTAGCTAGCTTCATTAATTCAGGACTGACACTGTAGCTGGGAGCTATAATGCCATAAACAAAGCCAGGTGGCACCTCATTTGTAAATCTGCATACAACACTGTAATGTATATAAAAGGATCTCAATGTTTGTACGCCTTTGCCAAGAAATTTGTCCAAGAGATCCCATAAAAACGGCAATATGTTGACAATATAGTCATTTAATTCCATTAAAATAAAGGTGATAATCTATTAAACTAAACTTTACTTTCCAGCGAAATTCAGTTCAATTTTTACACACAATTCTACTGAACTGTGCTGTTATGAGCCACTCTAAAAAGAAACTGAGGAAAGATAGAGTGACAAGCCTCTACTCCATGATATCATTTTTATTTCGATAAACACAGTTACCTAATTAGCTAACACTATATAACAGCAACTGACAAAATCTGCAAGTGTCAGCTGTCATCTCACCTGACCACATTAGCTGTTGACAGTCACAGTTTTGTGTAAAAAAAGTTTTTGAAATTTAAGCAGTAAATCTTCCACACATATCATTTAAACTGCATATATGGTGCAAGAATGAAAGCTTGACAGGTGTTAATAGAAACAGGAGTGGGGCACCGCAGGGCCAATTAACCTGTATCACATGTGGTATTTATATAGTATAGTATAGTTTTCAGCTCACTTGAAATATCCAGAAACAACCAACAGCATAATATTTTATTTTACACTTAAATAAAGACTCTAATTAGGCTCACAACGTCACAGGAAAGCAGAGGTCACGTGGCTGACAAGCAGATGGGCAGTGGGCTGGACTGAGATTATTCACTGTGTGTGCACCACTGTTATCGCTGACACCAGTTTAATGTAATCAGACACCTCTGATTCCATTTTAGTCAGTGAGATCTATACTCTGCCATAGCTAACTGGACCAGGCTCATAAGCAACCTGGCTTATAATTGGAGTGTGTGGAAGCTGTGTCAGGAGCCACAGCATTTGTCTGGACACACACTGTGAACTCCGAAGCCAGCCAGACTGTTTGACATTTCATCTTGATTTATTGTGGCTCTGCAAAAATATGCAGCAAATGCATGCCGAGTGAATAAATGTGCTGTTGCCATCACACCCAGACGAGAGTGCAGTGCAGGTGAACGGATAGTCTATGGATATGGATGTGGCAGAAAAGTCTAACATAAAATATTGCAGGAGTGGAAGCATCTATAAAATTGCTTGCATTAAGTGCTACCATGACCTTTTTCATTTCCATTTCCTCATCTAATCCCACTTAAGATGGTCTCCACTCACCAAGCACAATGGCCAGCATCTGAGTGGCCTTTTTCTCCCGGGCGTGCATGCTCCTGAATCGTGGATTGCTTATATGCGAGTGAGGCAACGGCCGCAGGGACGTGTGCGTTCGTCCATTGGACAGATCTTTCACCTCACAGCTCATCCTGACTGGGGGCTGCTCGTTCTGGTTGTTCTCCTCCGCCTCCTCCCCTTCCCCCCGATCCTGCTCCAGATCCATCTCGGTGCGGCCGCAGGAGGCGTGGCTGATGCTGCAGTAGTTCTGCATGTCCACTGGGGGCAGCACAGAGTTCTCCTCAGGTCCCGTCTTTGGGTGTTTGCGCCACAGACATCCTGTCAGCAGGTTGGGTTTGGAGGCAGTTGAGGGCTCTGCACTCTGCTGTCAGGAAATAACACACGATCATCTACAACTTAAACAGTCAAAGAGATGCCTTACAATTAGTACTGCAACTATTAATCAGTTAATCACTTTATCTAGAAATGTCAGAAGGTGTTGTGATGGCAAAAGTTGTCTTCAAATATCTTGTTCTGTCTGACCAGCAGACCAAACACAAAGAATATTTAATTCAATCACATTAAATCCTCACATTTGAGAAGCTTGAATCAGCATATGTTAAGGAATTTTGCTTAAAAAAATCACTAAAGCGATTATTCTGTCTTCAAAATGGCTGTCAATTAATGTTCTGTCAATTTATTAACTAATTGACTAATTATTGCAGCTCCACTTACAATCAGCATACATTTAATGCACTGGCTGTACTGTAACCAAATTAGACATTTAAACATGAAAGCTGCATTTATCAGTTTTTTAATGTAAACAAAGAATCAAATGACTTAATAGCAACAAATCCAAAGATAATTATCAAGCATTTGCAGTTTTTTTTCACCTGCATGGACATTGTTTTCATTTACTCTCACATCTCTTTTATAGCACAGTTTTGGCTGCAGCAGGCAGCTGTTTTAAGCAGACCCGCTCCCCTCCAACCCCCACTGTGTTACATGCCCAGAATCAAACAGCAGATGGTAGACATAATGGAGCATTTAGGGTGGCAAATTAATGATAATATTGCTTCATGTCTGTTAGATATGCAAATAGATAACTGTTTGCCACAACTTTATAAAGTGATAAAATGTCAAAGCTCATTCTGCTGCCCCCAAGTGGCAAAAACAAATCAATTAATGCAGCTTTAATGTTTGAATTTTGACTTTATTTTAATTTATTCTCTTAAATGTCTCTTAAATGTGTAATATCTGGTGAAAGATTCCATTTCTATTCTGTTTTAGGATGCATTCACACCAAATTAGAGATTGTGGGAAAATGCCAGTCCTCCCAGTCATTTGAATGGGGGTTGTGCGTTTAGGCTGCATGAGTGGGGACTGCAGGGGGTGCCACAAAATACCACAACAGCCCTGCAGGAAGAAGTTGAATCAGAATCAGCTTATTTTAGAAATGCACCCCGATGACATGCAGTGGTGGCCAGTCACATAAGCTGGTGATCAGACTGATCAACGCTATTGAGGGGAGAACATTTCTCTTCATTTGCCAAGGTTAAAAGTAAAGTTAGGCTTTACTTTCAGCTTCCTGGCAGAGAAAAAGAGAGAGAGCACAGGTGAGCTGTGAGAGAGAGTGAGAGAGAGAGAGAGAGAGAGAGTGGCATTGGTCAAGCGAGTTACAGAGTGAATTAAGAGAGCGAGCTGCACTAGTGAGAACAAAGGCCTTGAATGACAGAAATAAAGTGTTATTTTCTGATAGTTTCATGGCTGTTATGTCCTAAAGCACAAATAAACACAGCCACACCTCCGCACAACCCTGGAGGAAGTTACCGCATTGCCAGATTTTGTGTGAATGCAGCTTTAAGCTTATGTGGAAAATATTATGCACTCCATTAAAGAGCCTAAAAGGGGAGGACACCACTCAGGAAGTTATGGCCTGTACATCTAAAAAGTGCTGTTCAGACAGACTGAATGCAGCAAAAAGCTCTTTCTCCTCCTCCCCTCCCTGTTTTAAAATCCCAGGAGCACAGTTAGTATTCATCAAATATGACTACAGAAGTTCTACATTACCTGTAAATGCATTATTTCATTTTTCTGGCCTGTCTATTGATCTCTTGTTCCAGCAAATACTTTCTATAGGTCCAAAGAGTCTTTTCCCTCTGTGGTCATAAGAAGAGTCATTAACTAATTGTAAGTATTGTGCAATGTTTATTTCTAGTCTGGTCATAGACATTTATTTTAATCTCCTCTTACTCACATGTTCACAAATTTTTCTCAGGGTAAAAAATGACAGATTGTTATTCCCTCGTCCTATGAACAGTCTGTAGATTATGCAGGTGCTGCAGTGCATCAGCCACAGACTTTGCTCAGCTGACCAGTGAACAGGCGATGCAGGGCAACAAGCCAAGATTCAGAATCATGATTTGGGGCTCTTTCTCAGACTCCTGCGCTGTGATCACACAGCGGCACGAAAAACTCAAGTGTGCATGAACATACACACAGACAGACCCACATGAAAAGCTAAAAACAGAACCGCCTTGAATGCCACCATGTCGCAGTATGCCAATACAGTCAATATGAGAGTTAGTCAGGCGTTAGGCTGCGCGGTATTCAGCAAAACTAGAGCAATGAAAAAAAAAAATCAATTCAAGAATCTCACTGTAGCGTTGGATCTGTAGTTTAAAATAACACCTACCACTTTAATCCTTATAGGTGACAGGTCTTGTTTCGCCTTGGGAGTCTCTTCTTGTAGACAGGTCTCCTAGGAGATCAGAGGGAAGTTCAAGATAGAAAAATGCTCCACTTATCCCCACACCTGTACACCATCAGTCTATAGGTACAGGATCTGTGTGCCATTCACTTGGACACACGTCCTTCATTCATCTCTCTTCACCTCAGAGAAGGTTTTCATTAAAATTAAAACAAATCTCCCCAACACAGACAAAATCAACAAAGAGAATAAGGATGCATGTGCGTTATGTCTTCACTCACTTTCTGTCCTGATCCAAACACAATGTGTGTCTCAATTAATCTCACCACAGAAATTAAGATAGTCACCTTTGAAACAAAGAAAAAACAAAACAAAACAAAGCTTCTGTCTTCGTATCAAATGTTCCTTCATTTGACAGTCAGCCCTATCATGCTATTTCAAAGCACTTGCTCATTATAACTCTCTCAGCATGAACTCCTCCAGGGCTTGGATCTTACAACAGGTGTCTCCACTTATGGATGAGATCCCAAACTGAGGCTCAATCGCAACCAATTATCTGTAACCTGCTGTTAAAGTAGATGATTTGACTGTGAATATGTGTGCAATGAAGGGAAAAAATAGAGTGGGATGAATCCAACAATATTATACAGGAAGCTCCTGGATGCACCAAGCCTGGTCAAGTTCCTGGATAAAATGATCTAATTGTGTCTTTTTATACACCATATTTTAGAAATAGGGTAGATACAGATGCATACACAGCATGACCTGATGTCTCCTTGCCTGTGGATATTAAGATAAAGCCATCATTGGTGTGATAGATGAAACTGGGACAAATAATAGAGTGATGGATGAGATCAAAGAACTGACAGCTGATTGAGAACAAAAATCAGATATGCATTGTAATGAGATATCTACCATTTAAAAAACAGTGTCACAAAATCTTTGATAGATTTTTTTTTTAATCGTTTTTTAAAGGACTATAACTTATTAGTTTAAAAATGTATTCATTGTTTTTGTTTTTTCCTTCCTTCCTTATTTCCCTAAAAAATGATAGTGCTGCTACATTTACATTTCATCTTTGACATGTGTTCATCTACAAAAATACCCTCAGCCTTTGTTTATAGGAGCACTTACAGTGCTTTTCTCTTCTTTAACTGACATCTCCTCTGAAACTTTTGCCTCAAATGACTTAAAGAAATTCATGTATTTGACAGCTTTTCGGTGATATTTCTTTTACACCAGTGCTGCTGTCTATCACTGTGATTACACATCCCATTTTATAGTGTAATTTAGCCTAGCTGTAAGGCTTCGGTGGAGGTTTGAAACATATCTGCAAAGAAAAACCTGTTAGTGAGGTGTGTGCACACTGTGAGTGCATCCAACTGGAAAGGTCCGATATAAAGGTGAATTGTAATTAGCAAGTCATTATGAATGTGCATAATGCATGTGCTGTCGAGAAGAAAACCTACAAAGCCTTGATTTATCAGGAGCTAAAATTAGCAGCATTATTCTGAACTCAACCACAATTATTTTTTGACCTTATACAATCAGATGTAGAGGGTTTTATAATATTTGGATGATGCCATTTTCCTAATGCTTTATGGATCGAAAAATAACTCGTTAAACAACAATTTTTGGGTTGCCATGTAGTGAAAAACCTTTCTGACTGTGGAGTCAATATTAAGTAATTAATTAAGATCAAGAGTTTCTCAACTTTGGAATACACTATCAAGACTAAACATAAACGATCCAGTCAACAGGTATACATATTAGTAAATCATAAATAAATGATAATAAATGAAGTTAGCAGTCACAAATGTTACTAAACCATTAAAAAAGGGTCAGGCTCATTAAATAATTGATAAACTTTTTTCTGCAGTCCAAATGTGGCTTGGTTATTTATTATTTATTACTGAATGTTGCCCTGCAGATGCCCTGTAGCTCTTTTACAGAAGGTCAAAATTAAAACAGTCCACTGCAGTTCAAATGTTTAGTGTTTTAAAGCAGACATATCATGCTTTTTATGATATTCTGTCATTTATATACTGTTGTAATGTCAGATGTCTGTGTTAAACATAGTAGAAGTTTCAAAACTTTAGATGAACGTATATTAAAAAAAAAAATTAAAAAAAGGAAGGAAAAAAAAGAACCTTCCTTTAAGTCAAAAGTCAGGGCTTCAGCCTTGTCTGAAAACTCAGTTTGCAAAGTTGCCTCTAGTTCCCCATCGACCTGACATCAGATTGTTTGCAAATGCTCAAAAACAGCTATTCATTCTGTATCGTTTGTTTTACGGGTTGTATACATTTTCCACACTGATATGAACATGGGTTGCATTACTACTTTGTGTAGAGATCGAGAAAAATATGTGAAATCCTAGTACTATTGTTTGTTTATGTAGCCTCCAGGGTCACAAGACGTCTGCATAGGGGCAAATTTCAGGAGCTGACCATTCAGAACAGAGTGGGCTCATCGGGAGGGGCCCCATAAAGAGATAGAAGTGAACTACAACAACCTGTTTGAGACAGAGGCTGAACTGAGGGGCTGTGTTAAGGACTGTTTTTGAACTGTAAATTATGCAAACACATTTAAAAATGTAAATTTGCATGTTATGTCCTCTTATTTATTAACTATTAATGAAGCCATAAGTTTACAATTTATAAATCCTTTTCAAACAGTCCCTTATTAGAAAGTGAAAGTGAAAAAATTAACAAAAAAAAAGAAAGACATGGAAACAAGATAACTGTCTCACCACAGACGGTGGAGTCGGGCCCGGCTGGACTTTTCCACTGGCCTGACCGAAGGTGATCCTTTTCCGCCTCATCCTGAGGAAGACGTAGATGCGGATGTAGACCAACAGGGTGACTATAAACGGCAGGTAGAAGGACACCACCGAGGAGTAGATCACAAAGTCAGGGTTGGAGATGGAGCACACCAGGGGGTCATCTGCATTGAAAGCAATCATTATGCGGGCATCATTATGCAAAACAGCCTAAAAATCAAAGAATAATAAAAGAGACAGTGGGTGTAATTTACCACCAACCCATGATTCAGATGTATGATCTTGAAAGTGACACTCACATGGAAGAGTATGAGTGGCGGTGTGATTGATTTGACAATAATTGCACTATAAATTCAGGATAAGAGACCATTTGACATCATAATAACAGTGTTTGGACCAATTTTTCAATCAAAACTCAAAAGTTAAATATGTATCAGGTAGACAAAGGCACTGACCGCATCTGTGAAATTCATATTACATGTCAGTGGCATGAACGATGTGAAGTGATTTGCGGCTCCCTGGATGCTCCTCTGGATCAATAACACAGAGATGGAAACGAGGACAGACAGATAACATCTATTTACAGCATCTCTCCTCACCACCATCAGTTTCTAGATTCCATTTAGCTATTATTTGCAGCACTTGTACAATATTTGTCTTGTTAAGCTGCTCTTTTGCCACTTTCTTTCTTTTAAAGCACCATTAAGCATTCTGGACCTGATGTGAACCCGCTGGTCTGTCCTCCAAATAGTGATGCATGACTGTGTATTGACAACACAGTGGGGTTCCGGCAATCAGCAGCCATTGTTATGCATTGATTGTAAATAGACTCAACCGAATGATTGTATCTCTGTGAGTAGCTTTACATTGTCTCTGACTAATGCTCGTAATTGTGTGCGTGCAGTCATGCATCTGTGCTGATGGCTGTTGAAATCAAAATAGCTACTGGTGATGTCTCTCAAAGTTTCTCTGATCATTTTATGGTTGTGTGGTTGATTAACTGGCTAAATGCAGACATTTTCAGTGATGTAGGCTATAAATAATAAACAACCCTATCAAAAAGATGAGAAGATGATACAGAAGCCTCATTTAGCCATCCTTTAACCATAATGCAGAGTGATATTAGAAAACATTTTCCCCAAATGATAACATTTAGATGGGCTTACTTTCCTTAAAAGGATTGCCGCAAGTTAATGTTGTCAAGGCCAATTTAATGGAAGTGAAAACATAAACTCCTCCTAAACACCAAAAGTTCCTGCAAAGCACTGAACTGAGATATACTATAACATGTTAAAACTGTATGCGTGTACAGATTTTTCTTTCACAATTACAATTATATCATATTCAAGGGACTCACAATATACAGGATAACTTTAAGTTTACTTTTAGTTCCCAATGGGGGTCAAACTTAGTGTCTTTAATAAATCAATCTGCATTTACACACTGTTCACAGAGTGGTTGAAAGGAGCTGTTTCAAATTGGGAGCGATCTTGGATTATATGGGGTTACGCTGATTCATGGCCATTTAAAAAAACATGGCCATGAATCAGTAATTTCCCTGCCTGGTAAATGCCCACATCTTTCAAACTCAACATGCCCAGTTTATAACACAGACCCCTGGTCAAGGTGCGGTAACCCCAATGTTGGTGTGATAAGTGGTTATTTTCTCTGGCTTGACATAAGCTCAAGGCCGAGCCCTAAAAATACATTAAACATGATTTTCATGGGCTGAGTACTCCAGATGACTAGAAAAATGAATCTGGCATACTCAATTGTTGAAGTGCACCTTTAAGTGACATTTTAGTTTGCATTTCATGTTCTCCAACTGACCTCAAATAGCAAGTGGACTGAATTTTGACCCTGAATTCAACAATAACACAGTGTCTTCTTGCTTTGTATTCTGTTTGGGATCCTGCATAACTTCAATCAGATGCAAACAGACAGGAAGATGAAGTCAAAATGTTGTTGACCTGACCTGTTGTGTTGAAGCCAAACAACAGGGGACAGGAGACAGCAAAGGCCAGGACCCACACAGTGGCAATCATTACAAAAACTCTCTCCTTAGAGCGATGGGTGGTGTTGTACAAGACGGGCATCACCACTGCTGTGTACCTGCAGACACACACACACACACACACACACACACACACACACACACACACACACACACACACACACACACACACACACACACACACACACACATACACACATACACACATACACACATACACACACACACACACACACACACACACACACACACACACAGAGATAAGAGTCTGCACAGTTTTAAAACAGTGTGTACAGGATAAAGGTGGCAGAGAGGTCAAAAGAGAAAAGTGCTGATATAGAACAGTAAAAATGAATTAGGAGAACGAGCATCCCTGAATAGAGAGAGCTGTAGACATGCCAAGAAATGCACTGCACTGCTGAGAAAAAATGAATAGTATAAAGACCAACAATGGAGCAGCAAACTACTCACTTCTATTTAGAAACAGTTTGGGTATTCAGCAATAAACCTAGTGGAGCTTTAAGAGTTAATCAGCATACTATACGCCAAGAGTGAATAATGAGCCCGGGAAAACTAGGTTCAGCAATGGCTCAGTGGAAGCAGCAATTATGCTGGACCCCAACCCAAAATGGATGTGATGTTATGTTGTTTAGAGCCAGAAAACTGCCATGGTTGTTTATCCTCATCAGACTAATTACTCCGTTTCTTCTCTGGGCAAAATGCAGGGTGAACCCGGAGCAAAACACACACAGACATTCACTAAAAATACTTTCCCCTCGCCGCTTTACTCGGTCTTTACCCTTCTGCTACGCTGCTGTCAGGCTGAATAAAAAGTAGGCTGGTATAAAATACTGTACATGGTTTATTGATCAAGTGCTACTTTGAGTAAGATTTTTAGTTGAGGATGAAAAAAAAGCTCTTCAGCTCTGAGTCACCACTCAAAATATGACCTTCAGCTTGAAGTTTGATGCAAGAACTTCCATTCTGAGGAGTATTTGTGCCACATGATCCTTTTAACAAGTGACAAATCTCCCCTGCTTTCACAGAAACAATTGTTGTCTGCTTGTAAATAACCACTACTGTTTTACAGGTAATACAAGTGTGTTGTACACTATCAATGCCCCTTTGATTTACTTTAATTTAGCACCTCACAAAGCATATGATACTCTCACTGTGCTGTTGTCTTGAACGATAATCAATCATGAGAACTAAAGGGAGCCTGAATCCTGAAAAGCAAATTAAGTATTGTATACAAAAACACTGCAGGATAAATGCCAGCAGGCTGGTGACCACATACAAGTCAGGTATATATTGTTGCTTTAGGGTCAAAGAAAGAAGTTGTAACCCAATGTATTTTAGAAAGCACCTCCTATAGAAGCTTGGAAGCCAAGATTTGCTGAATTTTCATTCTGTTGCGGTGAAATGAGGTAAAACAACATCAGGGGTTGGAACCTTTTCTTATACATTACGATGGCCTTATCAAACTATTTTGGTGTTCTACCATCCTCTCTGCTTTGTGTATGTCACCTTCTGGTTACTATGAGTGACTCAGACCTGGCTGCAGGTTTTCAGTGTTTTAATTACTTTGTGATAATTTAATTAATCACACTTTTATTTAGGAATATGCACCATGTGAGTCACATATAAATACTGAAATGACCATGGTCTGGCACATTATTAGGTAATAATGCAGGACCCTCCTTAGTGGATAATTAGTGCAGATTACTTCACAAATTTGCAATTAATCAAATGATTAAAAAACAGCAGTTTCACGCTTCGCCTGGTTGTTAATCCAGCTTTTTTCATGACAACACTACTTTTTTATGAAAGCACCCATCGAAAAGTCTTAAGGAAGACACATATTCCCTTCTCCATACGTTTATGTACGACTAAATCCCCCTAACCCTAACCCTCCATTGTTTATGAAGTACTTCATGTTTTCTGTGTAGTTGAAGTCTTGATGCCGGCGGGTTGTAAGTTTAAAGACCCCAGAGACCTATTAAATATGAACACTGACACAATACAAGAAAACTAAAGCAAATAAATTATGGAACACAAGATGTATATCTATAATAAAGGTTCAAAGAGATGCACTGCTGCACGATACAGTTCCTCTTAAATGAATGCAAACAAATGCACAGCAATTACCAGTAAACATTTGAGTCTGAGCCTAAAATACCAAACCTTAACCGCACACTGTACGTAACATCTTCTCATTTCTGTCTCCTCCAAACAGTCTTTCATTCTTTCGCACACTGATACAAGTATACACAAAGACTGACATCTATCATAAGAATATGAGCAAGATGGGAAAATACTGTCTTCCTCTAGGAAGGATTGAAATATCTATGAGGTGACGTGAAGAAACGAAACCTTGCATGGTTGACATTTATACTGGAGATGTCATGGCAACATATGTAGTCATACACAATAACTGCAGCAGTGTGGTAAACACACACACACACACACACACACACACACACACACACACACACACACACACACACACACACACACACACACACACACACACACACACACACACACACACACACACACACACACACACACACACACACACACACACACACACACACACGATGAACACTCACCTGTCAATGCTGATAGCACACAGGTTGAGGATACTGGCGGTGCACATCATCACATCCAGCGTGACAAAGATGTTACAGTAAAGCCGGCTGAAAAGCCAGGCGCCGCCAACCACCTGCACAGGACAGAGAGGCAGATTAACAACACACACCTTTCTCTACCTCCTTTTTCACCATGAAGTGTGAAGTATTTTATTGAGCGCACACATGAACACAGAAAAGCAATGGAAGAGGGAATAATGTGCCGATAACATGGACGCATAAAGAAATATAGGCTTAGACTGACACCTTTACTGCCCCGCTATATTAAATTTAAGCATTTATGTTAATATGGTTATTAATGCATGAATTAGCAAATATGTTTATGTCAGCATACAGCACTTGTCCTCAGATAACACAAGCTGTTGAGAAATGGTAAATTATGAATGCTCTGTGATGATTTGCTATGATTGATGACACACATAATGTTGTCAACAACTATAAAAGTTGGAGGAGGGAACGTGTTAAAGATAGGGTCTAATTATCCTTAAGGAGTCCTCCATTTCTCAGAAAGGACACTAACCCCCGGCTAAAGCAACAACAATCCAAACACCTCCTCATTTCTACGCCACATCCCCCAGCAGAGTCTTGCTCAGACCAACAGGTTTTCACTCCATAATGCCTGGTAATAACTGTTTGACAGAGATAAATGGGATCCGAAATCCATTGCCTGCTGAATCTCTAAAATCTGAGATGGGAATAACGCCTACTCACATGGAGAGGCGGCAGGCACACATGGGAAAATGGTACAATGGTACTGTACAAAGATGTAAATAGACAGCAGTTTCTCTTGCATGGACCAGAGATATCACACGTACACCGAAGCAAATAATAAACAATCCTTTTCTTCTTATACATATTAATGTGGAAACATCTGCTGCTTATGTTTATGTCTGAACTTTTCTCTCTGATTGTAACACCCCACAACATACCATATCTTAATATAAACCCAACCTCGACCCTTGCTATAATACAGTAATATTTCATTTTTAAAGGGGCATTCCAGCAATTTTAGGCACAAGAATCAGTCGTGTATATTACTCAGCTCGTGAAAAAATGTTGAATATTGGCCTCTGTGGTTCTGAAGAAGCTTTGTCCGGGGAGAAAACAGCACCTGATGATGTCATAGTGATGTTATCAGGGTTATGTTGGCTTGAACCTGCAGGTGACACTTTTTTTTTTTTTTTTTTTTTTTTTAATGGAAAGTTTGTGTTACCAGCTGCGGGTATGAGTTTGGGAATTGTAGGAGCCAGGATTTTTATAGCTGGACCAATCCTAGCACTGTGTCCCAATCCCATACTTCATACTGTTTCCACGCAGGTTTTGAGTATGTGGCGTGTTCACATGGGAAAACTAACATAAATTATTGAAAAAAAAAATCACTGTGCACACTAAGAAAATGCTTGATTTTCAAGGGTGCTGTTGATGCACACTATTGATTGACAACGCGTTGCACAAAGGGAATAGAGGAGGCACTCACACTCACACAAAAAATGAAATGAAATTGCAGGTGGTGACAGCTACAGAAACATCTTAGAAAACAAAAAAATGGTAAATACATTGATTTTTTGTATACTAATAACAAAAACAGTATACTATATGACAATTATCATAGTACTACATACTATATACAATTAATGTAGTATGGAAATGGGACACAGTGTAGGACGAGCAGGATATATCTGCCTCTGCTGTGTTGATTTGCATCCAACAAATCCTTCACTTTATGGAAGCTCAATACTAAATGCCTGCAAAGCCCCTTTAATCTCACATCAAACCCCAATTCTGAAGCCAAAAGTTGCAAAGTTAAGAGGTGAAAACTCTTTAATGTTCATCTTTTTCATTTTCAGGGTGTTTGGTCCTCTTAAGCATAGAAATACATGCATAATACATGTAGTTTGCATACAGCACTCTTTTGTTCTCAGTCAGCCCCCACACACAAAATACACTAAGGCACATATGTGGTTACATATTGAACATTGTGTACACAGTGTATGATGGTGACTCAGTGGGGCTCTGCAGACACCTCATATTGACTTTGACTGTACGTGATCACTGCTCTCACAGCAGTGAAGTGTGTTAAATGTCTTTGTGAAACCAGGAGCGGCAACTGTCAGGACACAGTGGCATGAGACAGAGGATCAATTAAGGAAGAGGGGGAATTGTGAATAATTGTTCTGGGTTGAAATTTACAATTTATAAATGTACAATGTAGAGCATGTCTTAATAATTGTGGCCTTATGTTTGTGTAAAATGACAAAGATTTGAGACTTTGGCCTGTAAAATCAAGAGTTTAAGGACTGGGATAAAGCAGCAGTGTGCGCATTCATACATTTGTATAGTTAAATCTAATGTTTTCTGTCAGATTTCACTGTATTCTCTAAAATAAAACACTGCTGATAAAATGTTAATGTGAAGGAGGGCATTAACCTCTTCACTATAAATGGAGCTATTTCCACAGTCAGAATGTGCATTTGCTGAGGCTGAGCGACATCATTTAGGATGAATTGTGGCGAGTAAATATTCAGTCATTGCTTCCAATTTGACCACGTCCTTCACTTTAAGTACAACTCATAAATCAACTGTTCCATCTCAGGAATAAGGTGGCTTGCTCAAGGGCACATGAATACTACCTGCTGAGAGAGGCTGAGAGAGGAGAATGATAGTCAGTTTCTCTGCCAAGATGCTCCTTCAGAAGCAAACCAGCAACCCTCTGGCCACAATAAACTAATCCCCCGTCCTTCAGATTAGAGCTTGCGGGGTGATGGTGCTTGCATTGCCAGTCTTGGGAGCTGAAAGTCTTTCGCCCCCGACTCTGAACTAATATGTTTTTTTTTTTCAAGTGAATGTATGTGGTACTTACAATCGTTTAATAATTGTGCGGTTGTAAGTCTCTCCCTTGAATCTTAAATGAAGGGTTAAACTCTGCAGTGAAAAGTGTAGGTCAGCATGACTGCTTACAAGGAAGTTAAACGCTTGACTGAATCCTGCTGAGGTTCCTTGCTACCTTAATTTACCTTTCACTGGATATAATCATCTCTCACTTGTCAGCTTCTGCTCACTGAGTGTGTTTCTTTTTTTTTGCTGCTTGACCTGCTGCTAAATCAGCACAGTGAGAAATCACACACACACACACACACACACACACACACACACACACACACACACACACACACACACACACACACACACACACACACACACACACACACACACACACACACACACACACACACAGTCTGTGTGTCTGTGCTTATACAAACAGGACAATTCTGTGGTGCATTTTCCTTCTTTGATGAAATTTGGATGCATGATGGTCATTTGCACCAGTACAGTTAATGAAGTTACTTAACAGCCAGTGACACGAGGAGGGAGGCTGAGGAAACTAACAATTAGCAGATACAATTTCGTTTCACTGGTGATTAATTTGGGAAGTGCAAGTAAAAATGAACAGCAATCATACAAAGCTATTTTCCTCAAATGTTTGACAAAAATTATGTTTCGCAGGTTTGCAGCCGCTTCTTTGTAATTTGAATCTCAGCCAATTTCCCCAAAGTAGATGAAGTCATTATTTGTTAATATTCAGTATGTCCTTCTGCAATTATGTATAATCTACATGAAGAGTGAAGCACTATCTAAACCACATTTCATCATCATTACTTTCTTCCTATCACCCACACAGATGTCACCACGTAATAAGCTCCAAATGACCCTCGTCCTTTTTCTCTCTGACTCCAGCTACTTTTTCCCCTTGTTGTTGCAGAAGTCCACTTTGTCTCCCACACGCTTTCCTCAACTTTCTGTCCTTTCTTCTTTTTCTCTCCTCTCAAGTGTCAGCCCCTCATTGACCGCCAAGTATCTGTATTTCACATCCCCTGCAGCACAAATGCATCCTCTCCATTTCTTGTCTTTCAGTACTCTTGATCAATAATTCCTAAAAAGGGGTTCTTTCCCCTGGGGGGTACTGCAGTTGCCAGGGAGTATGTGGGAACATTGCGGTGTAGCTCAACTTGAATAAATGTTTGTACAATAATTAATAAGCTACCTACTGCAATATACTAACTGCACATTACACATCTCCCACCAAACTGAGACAGAGTTTGAACCTCACAGCAATGTTTTGCCAAAGGGAGTGCAAGAAAACTAGTTATCAAGTCATAGTATTTCACTAAAAGTAAAGGATATCTATTAAATAATTGCCTAAAAGTAAAACATTGAAATTAATTAATTAAACGTAACAGATGACAGTTGATGTAACAAAACAGTTGAAGGGTCCAACTTCTATCTCGCCTCAGTTTAAGCTTACATTCGCACCACAGTGGTAAGCATCGTCTCTGGTGCCACTGCACAATAAAAAAAGGCATTTGACCTGCTTACCAAGTTTCAACTCTGCTGTCTCCTATAGTCTAAACAAACATGTTCTCTGGTGATTTTATAGTAGGAAACAAAGAAATTTGGCCAGATACAGTACAGTATTTTTGCCTGGTCACATTCTAGAAATTGGTAATTGTTGTTCAATAGCTTTCTGGGTTTTTCAAACATTTCTGGGTATGAGAATGAAAGGCACAAACTGGGGCTTACTTCTGCTCTATGGCTCCATGTGGGAATACAAACCAAACAAACTTAAACATTGACAAATAAACTTAGGCCTATCGGAGAGAAATGATTGTACCAGTATCCACTTTAATGTAGTGTTACTTAAAGGGAAAGGCTGTTGATTTTCTATATTTTCTCATGTGCAGACCCAAAACAACAATGAAATGATCCCACTTACAAGTACTGTGTGTGTTCGTATCTAGCCTGATATATCTTACTCCTTAGTGCCATATGCCTCTGTTATTGTCCAAAAACTATTAAAATCCATGGTTACGGCAATGGTTACAGCAGTTTGTCTTGAAACGGATCCAAAGACTAATAACAGCGACCACATTTTCAGTCTCTGTAGAGTCTGTCTAATCTTTGGAGACATTTCAGCACACATGCCCAAACTGTTTTTGGCAAAGGAACATGTCACCAAGTGCAACATTGTGTCTCACTGACTTGTTTTTAATGGTTTCTGAACAACAATGGAGATCTATGGCACAGAGGAATAAGATATATCAGGCTTTGGTTACACACACAATACTTGTAAGAAGGATTTCATTCATTGTTGGTTTGGCTCTGCATATGAGATTTGTTGACAATAAGAAAAAATAGAAAATTGGCGGCCTCATCCTTCAACATTCATTTTAAAACCAACATAAATGACTGTATTTCTTACTTGAGCTCATGAGATAAGTCAGATAAAAAAAAGATTGGGAACTACTGCTCTAGGTCAGCACTTCAGTAGTTCAGATTTTGTAAATACATGCACAATGACCCCCTCACCTCCAGGTACACAGCCCAGGGCATAACCAATGAGGCCACCAGCAGGTCTGCCACAGCCAAGCTGACCACCAGGTAGTTGGTGGTGGTCTGAAGGGAGCGCTCCCTCAGCACAGCCAGACATACCAGCACGTTCCCAAACACAATGGCCAGGATGAGCAGGGAGTACAGCATAGCGTAGTAGTTACGCTCGTCTTGCTCTGTGGCCACTGTGCTCTCATTCTTCTCGTACCATACAAGGCGGTCTGACTCGTTCCAGAGCCGCTCTGCACTGCTAAACATCGCCATGGAGACGTCCCGGTGACATGGGAGGTGAGATGTTTGGCAGACCTGCGAAAGGAGAGGAGCATAGTTTAGAGCCGTCGTCACATAACTTCCTCTCTTTTGGAATCTCATGCAAACACAGGCAAACAATTCTCACATCTCATTAGTCAGATAAAAGTGCGGCATATTTGCCAACAGATGATGGTGGCAGCATCATTTAAGGTCAAAGGCCTTCTGGGAAACATCTCCTGCCTCCTAGCAACAGTAGTCAGATAGGCTGATAAATTAAACGGTTGAAATACAGTCCCAGCAGTAATGTTCCCTGCTGTACATCACTGTTGATTGCTGTATACACTATCACCAGAGTTGCTGATTTTATTCTGCTGAATAAAAAATGAAAATACATATTGATGTCTCCTGAAGATAATATGGCTCTGTGGTTCCTATAGAAACAATCAGCCGCATAAAGACTCAGCAGAAAATCACGTTCTCAACAGCAAACTTCATCGACAGCACAGTTATGATTGTTCCAGCCAGCCTTTCAGATGTATTCCCCTCCTGTAAATGGTTTTTAACACAACTAACACAGAAACTATAAAGCAGAGATTGTAACTTCAACAAGGGGCTGGCAGTGTGCCTTCGAGCAGTGTCATTGAGGTTAGCTCGTCAGGCAGGGGTACGTTTCTGCTACCACCTTTAGAGGTCCGGCTGGCTCTGGTTCTGGACTTTGCTCTTTGCATTCCATCTTTCCTCTCATTTATTGCCAAACCTCCTTGTCTGGCCTGAGTCCAGATAACAGTACTGAGGTAATGCTCACAACTCTGTCTAGATGGTAAACAAACTGATCCATTTTATCCAGCTCCTTCTCTTCTCTGTGACGTAAATAAGGAGGAAGACACAGAGGAACTAGGATCATTTTTAGACCTGGCTTATACCCAGGAGGCTTTTAAAGATTTCCTCAGTCTATAATTTCACTCCACTCAGTTCCATGATGGCTCTAGTATCAAATTATTGTCCACAAGAGAGTCCAAAGAAGACAAAGAAAACTATAGCCATTGATACCAATCACCTTGAAGTCTCCCGTTGGGAGTGCAGCAGCAAGTTTATCATAAAATTAGTTGTGACAGGTTTCTATGAAGCAGATATAAAACATTTGATGTGTGAGCTTTAACAACCACACATACACACACACACACACACACACACACACACACACACACACACACACACACACACACACACACACACACTTTTAATCTGAGGGCAGTGTCTATATGATATGAGGTAGCACACTGCTCCAGTAAATGGTCTGTTTGTACTTGTAGAACAGAAACTGATTTTCCTCTTTGCTCTTTTGTTTGCTGTATGTCTCTCACACTGACCTGCACCAGATCCTGCTCTCTCAATGTCAATGAGAAAATACTTGACCTTCTACAAGTCTGTGTGTGTGTGAAATGGGTATCATCAGACCCTAAAATGCACACACACACACACACACACACACACACACACACACACACACACACACACACACACACACACACACACACACACACACACACACACACACACACACACACACACACACACACACACACACACAGGAAGCATGTGGAGGAGGATGATGAGGAGGATGTGCATTATCACAAGAATCACAATTAATTGCAGATCAATTAACTCGGGGTTATGCAGCCAAAGAGGACCTAACTGACAGCAAGTGATTTTTTCCTCCTGCTGATTTGTTATCTGAAAATTATTATCATGGCCGTCAGGGAATCTTAATTTACGTGTGTCCAAAATCGTAAAATTCAATTAAACCCGGTGATAAGAGCATCTTATCAGGCTTCCTAATCGCGCTTTGGGAAAGATTGGGGCCAAATATAGTTCAGGGACACAGAGGTATCATTACGCAAAAATGATTATTTCATATGATCACATATCATATAAACGAAACAGCAGATACTAATTTCACAGGCTTTAACACTGAAGCAGAGCAGTGGAGATTAAATGAAGAAAACATTTCAATTAGGCGTTTAATTATGCCCAAGTGTGTAAGACCCACCCCACCCCCATCCCCAAGGCAAAATAAACAAACTTAAATACCTGTTACTGTTTTTTAGTGAAGAATTCATCAGATGCCATGGAGTAAGGCATCATCCGTGCAGAGTTAAAAGTTGTCCGGTCATCGCGTCCTGCAGCTCAAAGCGAGCGGGAGGAGCGCTCGGTGCCATTGCGCGCAGGCGAATGAGAATAGGGGAAGCTCATACAGATGAATCGCTGCGCACTCACACAGATTTACTTCATTTCCCCCAGCTCTGTGGCTCTGTGACGGCCGGTAACACGCATTGAGCTCACACTTTGATTTCCAGCCACACCGTAGGCGCGTGTACACGTGGTGGAGACGTCAGGGGCCAGAAGCACGATGCTTACACACAAAGCCATTCACATGCCATTTCCCGAACATAAACTGGTATTTATAAACAGAGAATATGTCCATTCTTCAGACAAGGCGTACACATGTTTTTCTAAAGCCATCTGAGGGTGATATGAGATGGAGAAGAAGGTGAGAGACGGAATCTTTAAGTTAAGAATTGTTTTGGATGACAACCAGCTGCACTAATTGTGTGATTTTTGGCGTTAACATATATTTTTAAGATGCCAATCAAAGGCACATTTATAAACGTATCAACAATCATTCTTTTTATTTACATAGGAGGCAACATTTCCCTTTGCTGTTAATATGCATGTTATTGTGTCCCTAGTTGTGATACACCTTGTTATTGATTACATTTCCAAGATATCACTGCTGATGATAGTTTACAGGTGTATGTGATTAATTCATCATATGGACTCTATAAAGAGATGCACAGTCGTGCGTAATGGCCGCGCGTAATGATAGCTGTTCTGGCTGTTGTAGACCCACGCAGGTGCAACACAATCTGTGAAACTGCACTTATCTGTTATTTGTTTCACCGATATGTGTACAGGCTGGTGGAGCAGGTGGCAATTTGATGTAAAAATGGCTGATTAAGGCTGGGTCTTTATCCATTTATGGATAAATGTGGGAGTGGAAATTAAGTTCGTGCACGCGCGCCCAGTTTTACAGTGACCGAGAAACCTTCAACCATGTGCGCGCACATCTTTATGAATCTGACGGGAAGATTGCGTTTACAGATTTCTGGCTTTGTGCACACAGTTTTAGTCATGAATCTACAAGTAGTTTTACTGTATACATCTGGCCTCAGGTGTCTGTCTTTGCTTGTTAACGATGCAGTGGCAAAATAATGTCAAGGTGACCAACGCTTATAACCTAAAACCTGTTAAAATTTCAGAATATTTCCTTATATTATAATATTTGGTCTAAATGAAATGTAAAAAGTCCTGTCCCGTGGCTGTGTTCCTCAGGATGACCCTGAACCAGTCTGGGTCGTGCTTTGCTGGAAGTGATATTCGCATAAAAATAGCCTAATGTTGGCCTCAGAAAACAACTAAATGAGGGGGCCCAAGACCTACAGAGCGTAAATTAGGTCAGTGTGGGTCTATGCATGAGGGGAAAAAAATTATAGACTGACACACTGCTATTGTGGGTTCCTCTCACAAAAGAAATGCAAAAAGAAAATGCAAAAAGCCTCAGTGCAGATAAAAAAAGTACCAGGAGCTTGTGTCCTATATCTCACATTCCCAGCCAATGTGCTTTGTTTTCCTATCTTCTACATGGCATTTTAAGATAAGAGTAATAAGCCCTGCAGGAGCCCCCACAGTGCACACCAAATGAGCTCTGCACCAAACCAATGTGAAGTGTACCATAGGCAGGTGTTATTTTTCTTTCCACTATGTACCAATTCCAACATACAAACAATCTCATTTTATTACAAAAGCTGCAGAAAAGTCAATAGACTTTCATGTAGCACTTAGTATTTTAACATAAAGAGGGTGTGGTTGTGTGTGGGGATTCACAACATTTAAGCTCAGTTGAGATGCAAATAAAGACCACATGGGTCTAATCTGTATTGATTGTTGTTTTTGCCTGACAGAAAAGCAGAGCCACGCTGTAGATTTTATTTTTAAAAAATCCTCCATCAAAGTGCATTTTCAAGCACAATGAGCAGCAGGATAACATGCAGTCAGTTTGTCTTTCAACTAATGTAAAAGTGTCCAAATGTCCTTGGTGCTCATTGGATATTTGACCCAGCACACTGACACATACAGTATCTCCTGAGCAGTGCAGAGCTGAAGATAATCCTAATACATACTGCAGCTGGCAGGAACCCATACATTTGAAACTGTGATGTTCTTTCTGACGAAATTGATGGTGTGGTATCCATAAAACATGCCAAATTTTGACGTTGGACGATATTACAGTGCACAGTGACTTCTCCAGTCATTCAAAATACATCCAATAAATTCTAATCTCCCATGCACTCCATTTGTGCACATTATGCAAATTCAGGAAATCAATCTCAGGCTCTCCAACATGAATGGCAGCTCCTGGAAGTGTGTCATTTTTTTCAGAAATGGCTATTGTCTCATTGAGTTTGTGATTTATGATATGGAGTTAAATGTGTAAAAAACAAACAAACATGAAGGTGTTTTATAATAGAGGCACCTCAGGACTGCTTTTCAACGGTCACTGAAAGGATTGCCTCTGATGTTTTAAACCCATCTGGGCCATCCCAACCCTTTCACCCTGCTCCTTTCAGAGATAATAAACGGAGCATTGATTTCTCCACACACGCACCCGCTGTACAGTGGGTTTTCTCACATGAGAGGATAAAGTATGGAGAGGTGCGAGTGATCTGCTTTTACTCTCAATGAGGGATGTATGGACCTTGTGCAGATTGGGCTCCTGACAGCTGCTCACAGAACTGTTACTCACAGGATCTATACCTGTCTAGACTAATACTAGTGTGAAGGTCAGGCCTGAGAGGGCATTGCTATGGTAATGATAAAGGACAGTGGTGGCCAAATGGAAATATACTTTTTCCAGAGTTGGTTGAAAGTTTGCTGCCATCTACTGGCTATGAAATTGAACTGCTTAGATCCTATCCCAAATCTGAAAGGACTTGCAAATTCTAAGCAGTTTTCAGTAAAGTGTGTTTTTAAATGTCAATTTAAATGAAAAAGTATACTCAAAGTAACAGTGGATGATGGTGAAACAACTCCAGGAATATACCAGAATTGGAATGGTGTATATCTAAGGTTACAGTTCATTTGGCATAAAGTATAATTGTCTCTTAAAATACAGGTTTGCAGTTTTTCCAAGTCTGTCTTAAAACAATATTCTGGTGACTATATATACAATAAATGAAGGTTTTCTTGCTGTAATCATTCCTCATATTCATACTGGGCATTAGAAGATCCTCTCCTAACGCACTGTCATTGTAAGAAAGTGATGGATGTGCAAGCCCTAGTTTGTGCAAAAATGTATTAAAAAAATTATCCAAATCTAATATGAGGCTTTGGACATTCAAATTGGTCAAACTAATTGGATATCTTTTAATTGGAAGTCTTTTCAGAACCAAATTCCCTCAAGATATCCACTTAATTTGTCTAATTTGGACTGCTGACACCTCATACTACGGCAGATAAATGTTTGAATTAATTTTCCATTTTTTGCAGATTTTGTCCTCCATCACTTAAACCGAAAGCTCATTATGATAGTATGAACAAGAGGAAAGGTCACAGCAAGAAAACCTATGTTGTTCCAAAGGGTACCTGACAAATTGTGAACCAGTGCTTAAATACAGTTCAGTATCTAAGTGTCTTTAACACTCAAACATGCAAAAAAATGCACACTATTACAATACAGTTTATACTACATATAGCTCATAGTGTTGAAGTGGGCACAGAAAGTATGTCCTAATTTCAAAAATCTGAGCAGGTTTGAGTATAAGCAGTGTGTTGAACTTGAAACATGGCAAAATAAAGTGAGCTAATGTTCCCACAATGCATTGGAAGAAAATGCAGGACTTTGTAACAAATGGTGGTAAAACAGATTTGTGAAGCCTATTAGTTTAATTATTTTTCATGCACTGGCACTGGTATTGTATAATCTAGTTTGTGGTGTGGAATCTAGACAAACTGTAGAGACGTCAATTTTTTATATAATTTAATCAGCATCAAGCACTTATCACATTAATCAGTTTGCCATCAATGACTGAATGTTTTTACACAGAATAAAAAGATACACAGCATATTCAAAATCTTAAGCAGAAGGTTTAATTAAGCAACAGCTTAAAGTGCAACCATTAAAGTGATATTTATCTATAAAATAACAATTTCAGTTTCACATTGTAATTCATAATCAGTCCATTTAAACTGTAACTGATTGTGGCTATGAACTACTGTGTCATTCATATTCTATACTTTTGTATTAGCTGTATTTTAATCAAAATGTGGTACTGAAGCACAGAATTCAGCCCGACATCATTTTCCTTCTCGTTCGGCCCACTCACTGTACCCTCCTTTATAATGTCTTGCCCTGAGAAAAAAGAAGCAGGAGAGAACAGCTGTGTCTTTTAACAGTTGTTTCCTTTTTCTACTCAAAGGTCATCTGGCATTCAACGAACAAAAGCAACATGCGAAGACTTACACGCACACTGCGAAATACTTAAAACAACAAATGAAATGTGCTATTTACAGCTCTGTGTGGCTCCACTTACGCACACGTTAACTAACAAGATTGAAATCTAATTCAGTTTGTCTGAAAATGAATTCGCTTTCATTTATTTGCTCTTTAAGTGTTGACTGTCCTCTCACTGTGACCTTTGATGTGTGCATCTGCCTTTATTTACCTGCTAAATCCCAGCTGACGGGCGATGTCCAGCGCTTTGGAGCCCCTGATGCCACTTTTGCAATGAAACACCAAGTTGTCGTCATCTTTCCTGGGGGCCCTCACTTCAAATTTCTGCTGAAAGCGCTCAGGAGACAGCTTCAGAGAGTCCTCCAGACTGCTCACTAAACATCAAACAAACAATTTGACAGTAAAAAACATTAGAAAAGCTCTCTGTTTACACTTGTAGATGTTTTCACACTTACATGGGATGTTGACAGCATCTTGGATGTGTCCGGCCTGGTATTCATCAGGATTTCGGACATCAAATAGCTGAACGTCATGATTGGCCAACATGGTCTTCAGCTGGAAGTAGGTGACCACTGAAGCTGAGAAGGAAATATAAAAGATCACAAACACTTCTTCTGCAGGAAATTACAATCAATTCTGTGTCAAAACAGAGCCAGTTAGGACAGCTGTAAAAGTGTTAACTCACCATCCATTTATGTAACAATAACTGGTATTAATTTAGCATCTAAAGCTGGTAAATGTTGTTGCTGCCTGTTGTGAAGGTGAACTAGAGCTTTCCCTTTTTCCCTAAACCCAGGTGCTGACCTACCATTGTTGTCCAATTGAAACAAAAATGCCAGAGTCAACTAAAATCTCCTTTTCACACTAACCTACAGGTTTTACACATAATACTGTCATTTCACCACAACAATAAGCATTATGATACCCAACAGAAAGAAACAGGCCTACAGGAGTATTACAAGGTTTTAATGTGATTCCTGTTTCCAGAGCTGACTGGAAATGTATTTTACCGCTGTTGGATGCATCTCCACATTTTGGACTTGAGGTTGTAAAATCCCTAAAAACTAAACCGAGAGTCAGGTAAGACCTGCGATTCACTTTTATCACAACCTGGCAGAAACTTGGCGCCAGCAGGTGAGACAGCATCGTGGAGGCCGGTGAGTCCCGCAACCTGCAGCCAGGGACGATCATGCGCGTTGACACTGAGCTGAACTCTCAGGTGTCTTTCTTCTTCTTCTAGTCTCCGAGGAAACGCTGCTGCCATCCTCAGGCTGGTGCAGTTATAGCTCTTAGTTTAGAAAAAAATCACAAAAAAAAAAATCTTAGAAATCTCAGTAGTATTCTGGTCCATGTGTGTACATTGTTCTTCCACATTCACTTATCAGAATTAGAAACAGGTTGATTGATTAATTGCCAAGTAGTTCTGCACATACAAGGAATTTGTCATGCAGTTGTGGTGCATGGACAGAGAAATAACAACTACGACAAAAGACAGTTGATATACGAATATAAATACATTTTTAAAATTAAAAGAATATGTGATTAAGAACCAAAATGAACTCAATACAGTAGACAAACATCTTCAGCTATATAAGAAAGTATCTGCGGCACAACTTAACCATAATAAAACAGAAAGAGTTTGGTTTGGAAGAGACAATAGATAGATAGATAGATAGATAGATGATAGATGTAAACTTTATTGACCCCCTTGGGGAAATTTAGGGTCCAGCAGCTTAATACACAAAGACAAAATACTAAATACTAAATAAGAAGAAAAACGAAATACTAAATACTAAAATAAGAACAACAGGTCTGAGGATGAGGCTGTGTGATAAAGTGCAGAAATAAAATAAAATAAAAGTTAAAAAAAACTAAAAAAAAAACTAAAACTAAAACTAAAAATATAGTGCAACCCAATATATAACCCTATATAATTAAGATTTTAGATATAGAAATCTGTAATAATAACTGCAATGAAAAATACTGGGACAGTGAGAAAAGAGAGATAAAATAAGTACTACAGAAATGGGAAAATAAGTCATAATAAGTTATAAAACTAAAATTTGAATCATAAAGAAATTCGTCTTATCTAAATTGTTGTTTTTAGCTGCCCAATGAACAGACAGTAAAGAAAATAAACAAAATAGCACTTAAATCTATATGGGGAACTACTAGGAAAGTCACAAAGAGGCAATTGCTATATAAAAGTAAAAAAGATGAAGGCTTGGGGCTAAAGATCTGGGTTTAAAAGATAAGATTTAAAGATGGCTTTAAAAAAAATGTTGCAATGGGAATTTTAAAAAAGGCAATGCAGATTGGTGAAGCTCTGGGCCGGACCATACAAAAGGTACGAGTGACAAGCTCTCTTCCACATTATAAGCTTATGTATAATGATTTTGTGACTAAGTTTGCACACATATTGATTTAGTCGAAATGTATAGCAAAAATACATACATTAAACTGAGTAATAACCTGTATGGTAGCATTTTCCCATGCACAAATTTAGATGAATGTGACTCCCCGGGAAGTATTACAAATATTTTTAGTAAATACTTAATTGAATGTACATGTGAATTATAATGCAGTGATGTATGGTGTCTTCCAAGACAAAATGCCAGGAGGTTACACCAGGAATTCTATTACACTATAATATGTACTGTAGTAACAAAAATATGGAGGATGAGATGAGCAGTGGTTATTTACAAAGCTACTAATACAAGTGATATGGTCTTTAACACACACAAAAAACTGAACTGAAAAGACAATGAACACTGGACATCAGAAAAAAAGACTCACACCTTGGCATTTGTTCACATTGTAGATTTATACTCCGTATTTTTGTTGTCAACATTGTTTAACACAAGAGATTTGGTTAATCCTGATGCAGTAGACTACTATAATTATACAAAGAAGGCAATCCTAGCTGTTTGGACGATCAGTGACTCACTCTGAAACTCTTTAAACCAGCTCTCACACCCACAAATCCCAGCCTCAGACTAATCCATATTTATTTTAAAGAGGGAGAGAAATGTTTAAATATATTTCAAATTCTCCGTATCTTATACTATGAACGACTTAGACTAGAAATGTAAAATGAAGTTCGTGTAGTTATTTTCAACTTTATTTATTTGTTGCTTTAGCCGGTTTCTGACATGCTTTAATAAAACACCCCCATCCCTTACATAGATGGTACACTCCCAAACACAGCATCATATGATTGACTGAGTCAACTTGGGCGCTTCCAGACCACACAAAGTCAGTTCACTTCATTTATTCGCTAATTTTCACCTCTGAAAGCTGTCACAATGTTATGTGGAGGACTTGCTGCGGAAAATCCTGCAGACGACGCAATTCAGAAGATCTGTGAAAGCGTAAGTAGAATAAAAAACTAGACTTTCACTTTGCTCCCTGAAATCTGTCCAGTTTCTGCACACAGTTTATAAGGTCTGTGTGTCGTTTTGATGTCTTTACATTAGATGAAGCCCCATGCTGAGAGTAAAGCAGGAAAGTCCTATGATGTCTTCAATGCCAAGAGTTACAAGACGCAGGTGGTGGCAGGGAAAAACTACTTCATTAAGGTAATTATCATTTACCTGGTTAAGAATAACAGAACCTCTGACATGCTTCAATACTAACACTGTGACAGTATTATAGGGATGACTATTGTTGCTTTCATAAATATTAACACAGTGACAATTTCGATAAATAATCATCAGTTATGAGGGTATAATGGGTAAGTGGGTAAAGGCAAATAACAGAAAAAATAAATAATAATAAAGAAAAAGAAAAACACTACACTCAAAGAATATTTACACTGTGAAAATAACATGTCAAAAAATGTTTCCTGGCTACAGTTTGTGACACACTGCCATCATTAAGGGTTCTCATCCTGGTAAGCGATTTCTACTGTATAATAAGCTGGCTTAAAGAGGAGGTAACATGCTCACCTCTAGGGTGTCCTGTGGTGTAACAGGCCTGTATTGGGGCAGAGGTGGGTCTGGGCAGGGCCTAAGGTGGTTGTGATGGAGGGTCTCCACTTGGCCGTCTGGACTTTCAGGTTTGCTGGCCTGTCAGAGGAGATACTAAATACAACAGCAAATGGCTTTCGTACCCATCTGGGGGTCAGTTTACCCTGTGCCCATTGGTGAAAATACCTCGCCCCTTTCTGGGCAGCAATAGGAGCGGCATCCGTTTTTTAATTAAACTTCTATTGGGCTCAGGCCTGTCTATGCACCAATTGTGGTAACCTTTGAGATCACTGTGTCTGCTCCTCTTCTTTCAAGGAGCTCAAAATGGTCAGCAGTGTATGACTGAACCTCTCCACTGAGCCGTTCCCCTGAGGGTGGTATGGGGTTGTACGACTCTTCCTGGCTCCATTACATATCACTTACTTTGCTTTTTCTTTGCAGGTGCATGTGGGAGGAGACGATCATGTTCATCTCCGTGTCTATGAAAAACTCCCATGTTACGGAGGAGGCCTGGAGTTGAGTAATATGCAGCAATCCAAGAGCCACCATGATCCTATTGAATACTTCTGATTGGATCACAAACCAGGCCATGTAACCCATCAGTGCCTACAGGCAGTAGTATTATCAAAATGCTCTGCTTCTTTTATGTCGGATCCTTACAGAAAAACAATGTAATTTGCAGTTCTCACAACCAACATGTAACAACAAACTGTGATGATAACATCATGATAACAGGAGAATGTCAAGAGGGAACAGTTTTGTACAAGATAAATTCATGATTGAATCAGATTTGCTGTGACTCTGTTGAGTGTTGTTTTTCATTCTGTGGAGGTTTCAGATTTTTTGGTTGGTCCAAGACATTCTTGCACAAAAGCAACAAAGACAAACAGAAGTCTATTCACTATCATAAGATTATGTTTAAACTAGATGTTGTTGACATTGCTCAAAGCTTTTGATTGATTTATGGATCTTAAAATGACAAAGTCCCTTCTGAAGCTGCTTAAGTCTGGCTTAAAAAATACATTCAGGTCATGACAGTCTTTATTTCATGTTTAGGGAAACTAAAGACTAAAGCACCTTTAAACACTATCAAAATTCTAAAGGCTTTTTTCTTGCCCTATTTTTTGCTTTAATCAAAAGTGTCACTGGTGGTGGAAATAAACTACACTACACAGTACATTTATTCAAGTATTATACTTAAGTACAGTTTTGAGGTGCTTGTACTTGACTAGAATATTTAAATTTGATGCTACTTTGTACTTTCACACCACTACATTTCAGAGGGAAATATTGTACTTTTTATATATATTTGACAGCTTTAGTTAGATTGGAAACAATGGATACTTAGAGAAGTTTTTTTAAAAATACAACACAATGTTATATGAATAAAGAAGTTTATAAAGTAGTTCAAATGAGCTCTACCTGCAGCAGCTACAACAGTAGCATGCTGCTTACACACTGATGCTTCTGTATTAATAATCTAATGATGTCATTTATAATAATATAACAGTCAGAGGGACGAAATCACTACTTTTACTGCAATACTTTAACTACATTTTGCTGCTTATACTTATGTACTTTTACTTTAGTAAGATTCTTCATGCAGGACTTTTTACTTGTTATGAAGTATTTTTACATTGTTGCATTGGTACTTTAAGTAAGTAAAGGATCTGAATACTTCTTCCACCACCGACTGTCACAAGGATTGGAAAACCTGTTACCTAACAGTAGCAAGACAAACTAAACTAAACTTTTAACCTTCGCGTCAATAAATCTACTTGATCGTTTCCTTGTAGGTTCAAGGAGATTTTAAAAAAATCTTTATTTGTCGAGTGATTTATCCCTGAGTTCAATACTCTCTTTCTCTTTTTTTTTCACGATTGAGCTGCTCAGAATATCCTACTCTGAAGTCGCCACACCCAAAGCTTAATTTCTTTGGAATGTCAACAATACAATGTAGTATTTTTCACAGTGTGGAAACAAGCTGGTTGCCTAAGATAACTGTCAGTTGAGGGTGGAGTGGTGTGATTTAACACTTTTTTTCTACTCACACAAGCTGTCAGTCACTAAAGAATAAATATCAAAACAAAGGAACACTCTGGACCACTATGTCAGGGTTCAAATGATTGATTTATAGAGACTTTATACACTTTAGGCTTCATGCATACCTTGGGTATGAGAATGACTCATCAGACTTACAGGTTCACAAGCACAGTGATCAGTACACCATACCCAGTACTATCACACACGCGTATGTAAATTCCTCCAGTTTGTTTCTCCACACACCATGTGCATGCTAAGCTTACATTAATTTGTTGTTGACTCACTGAATCCCACCCGCTGCTCTGGTGGTGGTGAGTGCTGTAATGTATAAATCACATCAGTATAATCTCAAATTTACAGCAAAGTTACAGCTATTCCACATTATAAAGCCCAGAAATTGTGATTTAACCTTACCTGTCACTCAGAGAGGAGGAAATATTTTTATAGGGGCTATAGGAGTGGGTCAAAGGTTGAATAACCATAATAATGATTTGGCATCTGCCATCAGTATTTTGGGATCTATCAAATTCACAGATAGATCTTATTTTTGTTGTGGGGGATTGTCCCAAAACTTGCTAAAAGGAGCCAGGGAGGCGGGCTGAGTTAGAATTAAGCAAAATCAAGCATTGTGGGGGAGACAGGGCTGGCGTTGTCGAAAAAGTGGCCAAAACTACCAAGGGTGGGGGATTGTCCCAAAACTTGCTAAAAGGAGCCAGGGAGGCGGGCTGAGTGAGAAATGAGCAAAATGAGTATTTTGAGTCAGGTTGATGGATATGAGACTTAAGACTTACAGACTGACATGACACATAGGTACCATAGGGAGTATTTCTGTCCCATTGCTCTTTTCCCTTCTCACCAATGATTTCAGATCAACATCAAACTGCATCAGGATTCTGAAATACGATGACGACACCTCAATGGTAGGACTGAACTCAAAAGACAGTAGAGAAGTCAGTCATCCTGCGCAGGGAAAATGAAAAAAGACCAAAGACTGAGATGATCATCAACTTCAAAACAGTACAATCAATAAAAGCACCTATTAACCAACAAAGACTCTACTTCTTGAGAAAACTCAAAAAACATCAGGTCAGGAAAGGTCTACTGGTCCAATTTTACACAGCCACAATCCAGAGCATCCTGTAGCTATTGATATATTACTGTCTGGTATGGAAACATACCTAAGCATACAACAAAGAAAATGGACAGAATTATCACCAGAGCTCATAGGGTGAAAACTGCCCAGACTGGTGGACAGATGACCCTCTTCACACAGCTCAACAGCTTTTTCAGCATCTCCCCTCCAGCAGAAGGTACACATCAATAGGATGCAGGACAGAACGCCTCCTAAAACCTCCAGACAAAGACAGAGTGCAGGGAGCACATTAGTCCAATGTTGATCTCTCTTTATTAACTGCAGGTGGAACATAAAAGTTTGCCTATCAGGCTCTCTGAATACATTTCTAAACTGTTTTCAGAATATAGGAATTTAAAATCTGTCTGATAATCAGATGAACCCAGAGCTCGACTTCAAATGCTGTCATGCCCTCTCATAATAAATTCACATTTCTAAAAATAACTTCTTAAACACAAACTTATATTTTCTCACTTTCTTTAGATTGTATTTTGCTCTTTATGTGATATATCATTCTCTCACAATATTTGTGTTGCACTTGTGGTTAAATTAATTATTGCTTTTATTGTAAATCTTTGTCATTTTTGTCAAAGCACTATCACCATCTTGGCTCACTGGTCTCAGTTTTGTGTTTTGTGTTTTGCTCCCTCTACTGTTGCAAAGAGGAATTGAACTGGACCTTCCAGCGCTGTTTGATGACTGACAGGTTTTCACTACAGTTTTTGGCTTTTTTATGTTTTAATGCATTTATACCTCTAAACATTTGGTGGATTGTGAACATTGTCAGAATATGTTTAAGTTGATGTGAGTGTTGCTGCTGAGGGAAACAAAGTGTTTGATCAAGCCCCTCAGAGTCCATTAAAGTTGAGAAAATGGTCACCACTCTTAAGAAGGAGGAAATGTTTATGCGACTTGTTTGGCATGAAAACACACCTTATGAAATGGTTCATGTACGGAGCCCCTCTGGTATCATGGTAAAAAAAAAAAAAAAAAGTTTTCCCCTCTACTTTAAAACTCCACAGAGTAAAATCCGCAGTTGCAAGAATCACAACAATTTGTTTGTGTGTTTCTGATACTTTCTTTATTCATTCTTTAAAATCACCAATATTTGTTACTTTACAATGAAGAAATATTGTAGAGTAGATTGATTTCAGAACAAAGTGTTTAGATAAGAGGTGCTGAGCAGTTGAAGCAGGTGATGTGATCAGTTGTGAAAAGGTTCCAGCGGCTCTTCTTTGGTTTTGCCCTCCTGTACACCGCTCAGAATGATCTCTCCTCCATAACATGGAAGTTCTTGGTAGACCAGCAGATGAATGTAGCTTTCTCCTCCTACATGAACCTGCAGGAAAGAGAGGACAACAGGACATCTAAATAAATATATTCTTCTTGATCTTGTGTTGTGATAACACAATTAACTCATTTCATAATCAAGTTTCAAGTTTATTAATTCATTTCATGTTTATCACGCAAATATAAAACTAAAAATCTCAGGTTTCACCTCCTTGACATTACAGTAAGGACACAAAGAAATATTTAAAATATATCACAATATTCATTACCTTGATCAGGTAGTTTGTACCAGCCACAACCTGACTAATGTATTGTGTAGGTATAAATTCCCCGAAGATCTTCCCTGTTTTCACTTCTACGTGAGGCTTCATCTGTTTATGAAGGAAATAACAACAAATGTAGAATGAGATGAACACAAGAGTGTCGTCTGTGGAGATATGAAGAAGGTAGTTTAATAACTCACCTTATAACAAATGTAGACCACATCCTGCACTTCAATAGTTGGACCAAATCCTCCACAAATGGTAGATATGATGAGGTTGGTAGGTATGAAAGAAGGCAATGGTCTGGGTTTAAGAGTCTCAATGCAGGTGCTCAGTGTCAACTCTTCACATGTATTTATACTGTGTAACTACACCTGGAAGTTGGCTCCACTTCATGTTGGGTGGAGCTACATCTGATAGTGATTATAGTTATGTTCTTGTGAATTCCAGTTTATATTGTTCTCATTTATGGTCACCATTCAATGCATCATTTTGACCCCTTTGAAATGAACCACAACTCGATTGTGAGAAGGTTGTGAGACAAGACTGTATTAAGTGTCAGTTCACTTCCTTATTCATTAAGTGTTTTTACAGTTCTCACTCATTTTTAATCTCATAGGTAGGTATGAAAATGAATTTCCTCCTCCAGGAGGTGTCAAAAGTAACTGTCAATAACTAACTGTTTCCTTGTTCGTATAATTAGGAGTTTGACTGTAAAGAGGGGACTTAGACTGAACCTCACCTGATCACAAATCATCCTTTGTCTCACTGAAAGCTCCAGGCATGTTACAAATTGTGATAAGATACAGAAAAGTTAATGATGAATGTCTCAGTAAAAGTGTTGAATTTTAACTGTTTATAAAATGCATAGTATATATACAGAGTAACAAACCCTGAAAACTTCACTGCATGTTGGAACTTCATGTGAAACCACAACATGAATGTGGTGAGTGATTCTGCTCCTTGATGAGTTTGTCTCATTCAGCTTATGTTACCCCCCCCCCCCCCCCCCCCCAAGTCTGACAGTTGTTTCAATTGCACAAAACACATTTTATTTTTATTTTAACATTTTTATTTCAACATCAAAATGTTAATATTGCTAAATGTTCTTTCTGTAAATGAGTGTTCACACTTCACTGTCTCTGCTAATGTGAGGATCCTCTTACTGTACTGCAGATTACAAATTGATGCAGAGTTTGTTTGATTTTTACACAAACCTTAACATGGAACATCCAATTTAAGTAATCTTTGATGTTTAACCAGGCTGTGATCAAATCTTGCAATTCGGAAACTTCTAACTTCTAATTATACAAATCAGTAAACAGTTTGTTATTGTCAGTTACTTCTGACAAATGTCCTGGAGGAGAAAATGTATTGTCATACATAGGCCTACCTATGAGATTAAAAATAAGTGAGAACTTTACTGACACTTAATATATGAAGAAGTCGACTGACACCAATTATATTTTATTCATACAACTTTCTTACATTTAAAATGTTCTCTTGATTGAAAATTTGCTGTCCCATATCAATATAATTTGCTCCTTTACCATGTTAGAAATTGTCATAAGATAATATTTTTTATAATAATGTATGTGCAGGTTTGCATGTGATTGAAGATATTCAATGTTAGAAGGAGCATGACTGCCCTACTTTAAGATGCAATTTATATTTTTAAAAATGTATACAAAAATTGCATCTGTTGCAACTGTTTTAATGTTGAAAACTGATTTCACTACATGCCGTCTTGTTTTGGTTTATTGCAAAATGGTCAAAATGATCTATAGCAGGTAGTGGCGTGCACAGACATTCTGGGGGGCAGGTGCTCAGTGAAAAATAAGGGCACTTTGTGTGGCAGGTGGAACTGCCGGCTGCCTTATTATAGCAGTGTGAGATTTTTTTAAACAAAAAAACATTACAGTTACATGTTGAATGTAATTGCATATTTATTTATGTCAATATGTTAATATTGACCTTTCAATTGGACTATAGCACTGATCAGTCAATCACTGTTGTCTTATTTCTCTGGAATATACGCACATTAGGTTTTTAGCAAGTTAGGCAGCTACAATCAGTGGTGTAGTGGTCCCTGGAGAAGTGGGTATACTCTCAATTTTTGCCCTTTTTTAACGCAGACCAGAAAAACGCCCTTTTTTAGAAACAGTGACATGTAAGACTCTATTTAGTTTACCCAAAAATCTGTCAGTAGTATTTGCTCATCGTCACATCATTTCTGCTGCTTGATCTCAGGGAGGAAGGATTATGAAATGACTAAACCAATACTGGCCCACAGACTAGTGAGAGACAACTATGCATTGTGAGTGAACTATTAGTCCATCTACACTGTGGATGGACTAAGGAATAAGGAATTACACCTATTCTCTCCCTTGGCAAGTCAGTAGTTTCTTTTGTAAACTGTCTCTTTGAACAGCTGATTAGCAACAGATAGTGTCGGCCAGATGTGCCACTATTATAAAATTAACATGACTGGATCAGGAGCAGTTTGTAGGTATTAATGGTAACACAGGCAGCCTGCATGAATGTAAAATATAAATGAGGCAAACATGGTGTTTCAGTTATCTTTTGAATATTTATTTAAATAAAATACTTCAGATCTGAATTTGACAATGCATCCTTGTTAATATTTTACCTTAGATAAAAAAAAACACATATCATTCTCTTCCACACATCAAAATCAATCAGATAAACTCAAAAGTGCTTTCTTCTTGAATTGATGCTTTAATAGAAACTGTCATGACAGCTTTGTGACTTAAAGAAGACGCCTCGTCAATTAGGACAGCTAATTTAAGGATGATGCACTAATGCTACTGACATGCTGCTCTGCATCTCAGTGGCAACATGTTGTATTATTTGTGTTGCACTGTTCTCTGTGTCCAATGTTTCAGAAGTTACCCAAACTAGCAATCTACCTAAACTTACCGGTTCATTGCATATCCTAAAGGCAAATCATTTAAAGTAAACTTGTAAAAGTAAATTCGTCGGTTAGCAATATTTACCTCGGCATGGCCCGCCCTTCCCTGCCTCCGATTGGCTCATCAGTTTACTGATTAGATTGACAGCGTGTACTAGCCAATTAGAGGCAGAGTAGCGTGGGTCATGGCTTCACCATCCTAGGGAAAAATGGGCAATTTGGCTCGAAGATACTACTGAATGGTGCGCATCAGGGGGGATTTAGAAGTGGGTATACACAATGCTGACTGAAAATTATTATTATCACACGCTTTTAATCGTCGAGCATTTATAGATTATCATGTCAACATGGGCCACATACAGTAGACTGTTAAAAAAAACAAAAAAAAACAACAAACTTTCAAAAGGGCACTTGCTTGGTCCAGAGGGCAACGGGCAGGTGCAATAGCACCACCTAGGGTCTATCTGTGCACGCCACTGATAGCAGGGGTCTTCAACGTTTTCCAGGCCAAGGACCCCCAAACTGATGGAGAGATGGAGCGGGGACGGCCTACTTATATATATTGTATAAAATTGTGTTATATATTAAACTGGTCCTATAGTGCCATGTATAAATGTACCTTGTTATTGTGCATTCAATACTAAGATATTCAAGTACACAGGTTCGTATATTAATGTTTTTATTTTAAACATGTGCAAGGTACGGCCTCGTGATTGGCTCAGCAGGGATAGGGGCGGGTCCTCCTCGTTGGCGGGACAGGTGTTGTGAATGAACCGGTGCCCAGCTTGAAAGAGCTCCTGTTTGTCGCTGAATGTGTGCATTGCTGACTGAAAGACGTCTTCTGCCTCTATCTATCTGTCCACTACAGTGTGTTGGATTCATGTTAATGTGTATTTAAAGACATTTCAATTTGTGGAAAAAATTGCAAGGGGGAATATAAAAAAGTGTCTAATCAACCAAAACTTTCGCGCCCCCTCTGCAGTACCTCCGCGGACCCCCTAGGGGTCGCGGACCCCCTGTTGAAGACCTCTGATCTATAGACTATGAAGAAATAACTTTGTTGAGGGGGAAATAAAAAGTAATAAAGATACTGCACCTTCCTGGTACATGCATTTATTATCAAACCAGAACAATAACTGTGATACTGGACATATCATTGTCTAACCTTTCAGCCTGGCTGCAGCAAGATAACACAATTCTTACTTATCATAAAATGATTTTGTAGGTCAACATTTCTTGATAATAATGTTATATATGCAGTTTTGTTTTTCAGTGTGATAAAACATGTATGCAGTGTTGGGATGAAGGAAGTTAAATTCACTACTACTTAAAGATTGTTGATTTGTTGTCATTCTAAAATGCAGCAGTAGGTTTTCCTCATTGTTAAAAAAAATAATGTTTTTACAATTTTTGGAGCTTGTTGAGACAATGACACAAATCAAAATGTCATCTCAGATGTCTGAACTAAGTCTGACAGTTGTTTCAATTGCACGAAACACATTTTATTTTCTTGCAGAATTGCAGACATCAAAATGTTAATATTGCTACAATGTTCTTTCTGTAAATGAGTGTTCACACTTCACTGTCTCTGCTAATGTGAGGATCCTCTTACTGTACTACAGATTACAAATTGATGCAGAGTTTGTTTGATTTTTACACAAACCTTAACATGGAACATCCAATTTAAGTAATCTTTGATGTTTAACCAGGCTGTGATCAAATCTTGCAATTCAGAAACTTCTAACTTCTAATTATACAAATCAGTAAACAGTTTGTTATTGTCAGTTACTTCTGACAAATGTCCTGGAGGAGGATTCATTTTCATACAGTACCAGCAGTTTTGTGTGTGTTATGAGGTTCAGTCTAAGTCCCCTCTTTACAGTCAAACTCCTAATTATACGAACAAGGAAACAGTTAGTTATTGACAGTTACTTTTGACACCTCCTGGAGGAGGAAATTCATTTTCATACCTACCTATGAGATTAAAAATGAGTGAGAACTGTAAAAACACTTAATGAATAAGGAAGTGAACTGACACTTAATACAGTCTTGTCTCACAACCTTCTCAAAATCGAGTTGTGGTTCATTTCAAAGGGGTCAAAATGATGCATTGAATGGTGACCATAAATGAGAACAATATAAACTGGAATTCACAAGAACATAACTATAATCACTATCAGATGTAGCTCCACCCAACATGAAGTGGAGCCAACTTCCAGGTGTAGTTACACAGTATAAATACATGTGAAGAGTTGACACTGAGCACCTGCATTGAGACTCTTAAACCCAGACCATTGCCTTCTTTCATACCTACCAACCTCATCATGTCTACCATTTGTGGAGGATTTGGTCCAACTATTGAAGTGCAGGATGTGGTCTACATTTGTTATAAGGTGAGTTATTAAACTACCTTCTTCATATCTCCACAGACGACACTCTTGTGTTCATCTCATTCTACATTTGTTGTTATTTCCTTCATAAACAGATGAAGCCTCACGTAGAAGTGAAAACAGGGAAGATCCTCGGGGAATTTATACCTACACAATACAGGAGTCAGGTTGTGGCTGGTATAAACTACCTGATCAAGGTAATGAATATTGTGATATATTTTAAACATTTATTTGTGTCCTTACTGTAATGTCAAGGAGGTGAAACCTGAGATTTTTAGTTTTAAATTTGCGTGACAAACATGAAATGAATTAATAAACTTGAAACTTAATTATGAAATGAGTTAATTGTGACATCACAACACAAGATCAAGAAGAATATATTCATCTAAATGTCCTGTTGTCCTCTTTCCTGCAGGCTCATGTAGGAGGAGAAAGCTACATTCATCTGAGAGTCTTCCAAGAACTACCATGTAATGGAGGAGAGATCATTCTGAGCGGTGTACAGGAGGGCAAAACCAAAGACGACCCGCTGGTACCTTTTCACAACTGATCACATCACCTGCTTCAACTGTTCAGCACCTCTTATCTAAACACTTTGTTCTGAAATCAATCTACTCTACAATATTTCTTCATTGTAAAGTAACAGACAAATATTTGGTGATTTTAAAGAATGAATAAAGAAAACATCAAAAACACAAAAAAGATTTGTTGATTCTTGCAAATGCTGGTTTTACTCTGTGGAGTTTTAAAGTAGAGACCAACTTGCTGAGCAGAAGTACGAATAAAAAAAGGGGAGCTCATTAATGTGACCAAGTCTGACTGTTGATTAAAATTGCACTATATTAATCAGTTGTATGTTCTCTTTAACATATTTAATAATTTTAAAATCATGCTCAGAAGAAATGTATTTCATTGTTAATGAAAAAAGAAATTTAAATTAAATCCTCATGTTGTGAGTAATGACAAACTAGGAAACATCTTATTGTCAGTCAGTTATGACAGGTGATCAGAGGTGGCAAAATATTTCATAGATACTTTGCATCATACATTAGCTCTAAAATGAGGAGGAGCACTGATACTGGCTGAATTCTTATCTCCCAACATTCCTGACATTAAATTTCAAATTAAATGAAACCACACACAAGAAGCTTCACTTGAAAACATTTCATTATCTTTTAAAAAAACTCTTTGTACAATGTGTCTCATTAAAGAAGCACACAAAGATGACTGTTGGACAGCGATGGTAACGCAACACAATAACCACAATGGAATATCAGTGTGATGAGGAAGAGGTCAGAGTGGTCTGGGTGTTGAACAGCCTGTACTCGGCACGCAGCAGCAGGTCACAGTTTCGGCTCCAGTCTGGACTCAACCCTTGAGTGAAGCGGCTCCTCTCGACACGCAGAGCTTCACTTCACTTCACCTTCGGGGGCGTGTAGTGGATTCTGCACCTTTCACTGAAAACCTAAACAAAAGGGGGCGGGGGGAATGAAAGGAACAAGTAAAAAAACCGTAGTGAAGTGATTACTGTGGGATTATAGGACACTATGGGTAAATGACATAGTGAGCGTACCTTTAGACTTCTATCATTGACGACTTCTTCAACATTCAGCTCTGATTGCATAAGCTTTAGCTGGAGGAAAGGAAGACAAAAGCTGCATTAACTTCACTGAAAATTCAGTGATAGAAAGCTAAATTTGTAATAATTAACCATGTTTTGTATAGAACAAAATGTTTAATTACTCTACCCAAAATGCAACAAACCAAAAGAAAAAACACATTTTCTCACTGGTCACTAGTGGCATTTAGCCATGCAGACACAGTCAGCCAGTAGTTTGGTTTATTTGTCAAAGTTTTAAGATACGCATTTCTAAGATTTCTGTCACTTAGAGCTTAAACTTATGATTTTTTTTACTCAGTTGATTGCTGATTGACTCCCAAAGCCCAAGATGCAACCTGTTCGTCCCATACAAGAATCAACAACCCGATAGATAAAAGGTATTACATTTATTGTCTTAGAAGGCAAAAAATGATTTATCAATGATCAAAATAGTGGATTGATTAATTGACTAATTGTTGCAGCTCCACTGTCCCTGTACCAGCTCAGTGGAGGAGGAAATCATTTTGTTGGTGGATAAATGAGAGCATATGATTTGTAGTGATCCGGGTTTCTAGTGTTTAAACCCTTGGGTCCAGTCTCTCAGACCCTAGACTAATGACACGATTCTGTGAAAATATCCATTGAGAAAACAAGTTCAGATTTACTTACTTAACTAGACTTAATCCCTGTCCAAGAAATCAGCCCCTGCCTGGAGAGCTACAATATGTAACAGTAGCTCAGTCATCTCAATGTCTGGCTTTGTTTTTCTTGGCTTAAGTCCAAATGATACCTTTTTTTTATTACCATTTACTCACTGCTGCTCATAACTGCACTGCTAACATCTTAGTATTTGACGCCCTCTAGTGTCAGAAACAGGAATTACTTTGGTCTGCTCCTTCCTGAGCTGTTTAATGAGCGCCAGGTTGTCGCTGTCCTTCGTTCTTTCTTCACGCAGTTGTCCCACCACGTCAGATGTCTGAGCTATGCAGGCCTTGATAGATTTGTCTCTGCTCAAGTGAGCCTCCATCATCTGTGTGACACACGAAAGTGACAAGAAACACAGAACACTGAGAAAAAGCCAGGAGGTGAACACGCAAACACATTATTTTAGTCATGATGACACACTCACAGATTCATAGAGTTGCTTGCATGTTTGCGTGGCATCTACTTTGCCTGAGAAGGACACTGTAGGTACGGTGGTGTTCAGGGCGTGGACGATGCGGTCATCTATGGTGCGCATTACCTTCAGCACCTCCTGAGAAACATGGGACAGAGACAGTCTATGGTCATGACTGAGGTTAACACCGATTGCGACAGGCAGACTGGTATAGCACTGGCAGTAATGTAGCTGTTGTGGCAACAAGAATATTTTAGAGGAAATAAAAACACAGAAACAACTGAAATAAGTGTCAGGGCTCATCCTTGAGGACAGGGTGAGCTGTTTCGAGTAGAGGTTTCTGCTCCTTCACATTGAGGGTGTCAGTACTGTGATTAAGATGCCACCTGAACCAAGAGTCATGTACTATGTTCATTTTGCCTTCTGATGCAAAATAGGCTTCTTAACAATATTTTTCATTTTTTTTGCATTGGCTCATAATTTTTTGAGTAACCAAAACTGTGTTTGGCTTGTAGACCCCTAAAAATTAGGCAATTTAGAGCTGTAATGATTAAAAAGAAGTGTTATTTTGGCTGCTGGGCCAGTGAAAATATACTGTAAGTGGGCCAATGGGGAAATTTTTTTTACATTTTTTTTTTTACATTTTTTTTACAGAGCAGGTTGGCTTTAAAAGTTCCCTCATACAAACTCTGTATTGGGGTAGACTGTTTTCCAGTACTAGGGCACATAATTACCAGCCAAGAACTAAAAAGCAATGGTAATCTATAGAGGCGGTGGTACAATTTGAACATTCATGGACAAAAAGGTTAATTTTGCAGCCTGTCCAGTACAATACACCTTACTACTGCAATGAACTGCAACACAGTTTAAAGTCAGAGACACCGGTTCCTCTGAGAGACTTTAAAGTTGTGGTAGTTAACCTTCCTGTAAAAATTTTTACAATTTTTCAGGTTAATTTTGACCCAGGAGGACAAAAATTGCATTTTATTTGTAATCTGTTGTCAGGTCTCTCCTTCTCACAAACCTTGTGACAGTCGGTGGTGTAAGAAGTATTCAGATCCTTTACTTCAGTCAAAGTACCAATGCAACAGAGTAAATATACTTCATTACAAAAGTACATAAGTATTAGCAGCAAAATACACTGAAAATATTGCAGTAAAAGTAGTAGTTTGGTCCCTCAGACTGATATATTATTATATTAAATTATTAATACTGACGCGTCAGTGTGTAAGCAGCATGTTAGTGTTGTAGCTGCTGCAGGTGGAGCTTGTTTACACTACTTTATAAACTTCTTTATTCATATAACAATGTGTTATATTATCCACTGTGTCCAATCTTCATCTGAAAAGTAACTACAGCTCTGAAATAAATAAAGTGGAGTGGAAAATACAATGTCCCTCTGAAATGTAGTGGAGTGGAAGTATAAAGTAGTGAGTTACAGTGGACACAAACAGACAGTGCAACAGCTCCAGTGGATTGGTTTTATGACATTGATGTGAAGACACACAGAGACTCACTGACAGCTGCACGGAGCGGCACACAGAAAACACACAGCACGGCCTCGGCTCGGGTCGCCACAGCTGCGTGACACGTGTGTACAAATGGATGAATGCTTTAGTTTTAATTACCTGAAACATTGAAAAGTCCTCACAGTTTAAAGTCCCTGCATGCGCCGCCATAGTTGACTGTGCGGGTCCTCTCCATTCACAGTGCCAGATGTCCAGCACAATGCCTGAATGAAATCCTCCTCCGTCAAGCTTAATATAAAGACACACCTCAGTATATTATATCTCTAATGAACTCATTATATAAGCAAGTATGTGTTGCAATAATTTAGTTAATTCCTCTATTGGAATAAACGTAGCATATCTAGCCTATCTAATTAGATACCCAGTGCCTATAGCAAAATAATATACATACACTTTAACTGCACCATTTCACTATTTATATACAGTAATATTCTTATTGTTAATGCTCAGTGGTAGAAAGTAATGAAGTACGTTAGTACTACAATGGATGATATAACAAGCTTTTAAAATACAACACATTGTTGAAGATGAAAGTGGTTTCCAACCTTTTTGGGTTTTTATGTCTTACAAAAAGCAGTTTGTAGTCAGGTCACATTTCAGATGTCTATGAGTTGTTAACAATTCCACCAAATAGTGATGTTTCCCTCTAAACTTCTCACATGGTTTAATTTCAATAAAGCTTCAAATGATCCAATATTTCTCCAAAAATCAAAGATTAGAGAAAAAGCCCAAAAACTGAAAACAGATTTGTGTATCAGAACTTTTTCTTCTTTACTCTCCCATTAATTATGTCAGATTTACCTGGTGACCCTTTGAAGGGGCCCGACTCGGTTGGGAACCTAAACTAGCTAACTGTATATACAGTAGTTTAAACTAGCTCCACCTCCAGCTGCTACAACAGTAACATGCTACTTCAGTATTAATAATATACCAGTTCTACACTACTTTTACAGCAAATGCTTTAAATACATTTTGCTGCTATTACTGTATTGATTCAGGACTTTTGATTGTAATGGAGTATTTTACATGGTTGTGTTGGTACTTTTTCTAAAGTAAAGGATCTGAATACTTCTTCCACCCCTTGGTACATAACTTGTGAGGAAATGCACCTGGCGTTCACAACCTTTTTCCTTAAGGGACCCCTATTCTATCATTGAGTAAACTGAATAGGTATTACACGACTAAGACCCCAGAATAACTATTGGTATTGCACATTTATATTTGACCAATTTAACAACATATATGAATGTGTAACATCTTGTAAAACTTTTGACTTATTTTATAAACTATCATTATTTTATATTTCAAAATCTATATGAACTAATGACTACATTTTCAAATGAAAGATAAATCTATACTTTATAAGAAATGATCTCCCTTATACATCATGTCAGTATCCATGAAAAACACCTGGATTTAGATTTTGATGGGTACACTTACCCTAACAGCTGAAAACATTTGTTAGAAAAAAAGTAATCAAATATAATAAGTTACATTACTTTGATTAAATAATTGAAAAAGTTACATTACTGGTTACATTTTAAAACTAGTAATCTGTTACCTATTACATTTCCAATTAACCTTCCCAAACCTGCCTATCAGTCTGAGGCAGGGGCAGAGCCAACATGGTGCCCCCCCCACCACCATCGCTGGAATGTACTGGTTGCTATTAATTTCCTACTAGTAGAATTGTTTTCTTATCAAAAACATTTTACTGTGATTTGATATTTGCCAAATAATTTAATTGTTTTGCTTGAGGCATTATTTTCACTTTATCCAGTCTGGCCCCCCATCAAAAATGTTCTAGACCCACCCCGGTCCCCCTGGGTTCATTCAAGCACTGTGTCAAAGTGAACGAGCTCATTGAAACTAGGTCGGTGTGTGGATGGTATCAATACTTCATCATTTATTATTATTAAGAGTCTAGATCTATTTTTTGTGTTTTTTTTGTTATGTTGTTGTTATTTTACTTTTTACATGTTCTTTATATGTGCCATCCTTCTTTAGACTGTGACCCAGCTTGGCCCCCCATCAAAAATGTTATAGCCGTGACCCAGTCCCCCTGTGTTCATTCAAGCACTGTGTCAGAGTGAATGAGCTCATTGAAACTAGGTAGGTGTGTGGATGGTCTATATCTGTTTTTTTATTTTTTTGTTTTACTTTTTACATGTTCTTTATATGTGCCACCCTTCCTTAGACTATGCCCCAGCCTCTAAATCTGCCCCTGGTCTGTGGCATCTCATGTGTGGAGTCATGTGGTTTAATTTAAATGATTATTTGATTATTATTTCAATCAGGCGTACTGTGCGGGCTCCTGTCTTATGAGACGGGGTCCAGGTTGCCACCCTCGCAGAGATCTCGCGATAGCTTCATAGCTCTTCGGTAACAGAGCCAGTCAAAGCTGAAGCTAGTTGACTTTCAGCTGCTCATAGACACTTTGTTTCAACGCAGTTTCATGGCCTGATAGACTACTTTTAATCTTATTTTATTTATTAAAAAAAAAAAGCAGCATGAATCTCGTCAGGTCTCGCCTCTCCATTGGCAACCTCTTGGGTTCGTATGATTAACTTGACTTTCTGTTTCTATCGATTAAATATCAGCGTCTCTTCTTCTTTTGGGAACTACATAGTTACATTAGCAGCTGTAAACAGGCACAAATAATCGCTCACAGCACTAGTTCACTAGTCACACGTTTTGACATTTATCGACTTGTTAAACTGTCCTTTAGTTAAATCACTTCATTGTTGTTTGTTTAATACGGGTGTGAAAGGTGTGTGACAGACAGGTAACTTCAAGTCCTGTGTTGTGAAATGTGATCGGAACATTAAAACACTTTGACCTAGCTGACTTTGTTTTAGTGTTATGCGATATTTATTTTAAGTTTTTTCTTATCGTGAAAGTGGACCCCCCGGTTATTAAGTGTTTTGTAGTTTTGTGCGCATTAAAGGACAGGCTCAGGTTTTTTTTTCCAGTCTGTCTATAAACAACATATTGACACGTTTTTCTGGCTGTAATTCCTCCTGTTCATACTGACCATTAGATCATCCTTTCGATGTTATATCTATTAAGTGCATCACTTACATTGGAAGTATATTTGAAGGGGATATTTTAATAGTCATTATGAACAGGAGGAACCCCTGTTTCACTGTTTAAATTGAAACCTAACTGTTGTTTTAAGACACACTTGAAAAACTGTAAACCTGTCCATTTTAAAGTCATGAAAATTGTCTGTTGTAGGTGTGAGATTTTAGCATGAATGAAGACTGTTGTGCCTTAGTGCCCCTTAATTTCCCAAAGCCTTTTTTTGTGCAACCAAAACTCCAAAACAAAAATAGTTTATTATTATCATAGAAGAGTTAGAAAACCAGAGAATAAAAAACAGTGAAAATGACTTGATTTTTAATATAGTTCTTGTTCCTTTCTGGTTGATAGACTAAGTAATTGATAAATTGTTATTGCAACTTCAGTGATTAGGCAATTCCTCGATTAGTTGATCAAAAGAAAATTGATTGCTGGTTATTTTGATAATTGGTGAGTTGCTTCAGTAATTTTTCAAGCAAAAATGCCAAATATTGTTTGTTTCTAGCCCCTCACATTTGCTCATATGCTTCTTATCTTTGTCACATGTATAATATTATTGATTTAATCATTAATTATTCAGAGGAACGCCCTGGTTACATTCACACAGTTGCACATTCATACCTGGAAGCTGTCCAGTATTATCACAGTATGACCTTCCAGCAGCTTCACTGGAGCAGTTTCAGGTTAAGGGTCTTGCTCAAGGGCACCCAGATGTATCCTTTGACAGTAAATTGAGTATCTTAAGGACAGTGAACTGAAAACATCACCGTGGGCTCTGAGAAATTCTGAATTACATTCTTTTTTTTTTTTTTAAACTTTGACTGAACAGCTGATCAAAGGTTGTGGTGGAAATCAGCAGATTATTATACTCGTTAGTTTCATCCTAAATTGTGATTATGATTTCCCTTCTGTGTGTTTTAATATCTCATCAGGTCAGAGGTGCAGACAGGTCAGTGAGACATGGAGCCACAGAGGGATGTGCAATAAACCACAGGAGGCCAAAGCAGAGCCTCCACCTACAGCTCCAGCACATGGTAGAGTTTTGGATTCTCACACATGCAGGACACAAACTAATTCAATCAAGGATATTAACCACCACTCATTTGCTGTTTTAATCTCTAATCCAGAGTACACAGCATATAAACCTGGAAATGACTAAATATCACCTTTTCAAGTGAAAACAGGAACTTGTGGCTCAATCTGATGTCAGATTTCCGCATAAATACATCATTGATCATTTATTTTTCTTAGGGACAATTTATTCCCCCAAAAAGTCTCAAAAGATAAAACATCCCAAAAATGGCTGTTGTGGATTTTGTACCTCACCAGAATGCGTGTTATTATTGACAGTGTGTGAAAGTTTCTAAAGTCCCAAAGGAAAGTCAGACACAGGAAGTGGGGTCACAGTTTTGGGTGACACAGCCACTGACTCTGGGCTTGTGAAATTTTAACTTCACAGCTTTTGTGCAGGATGTGGATTCACTGTTTGTTATCTATAGATTTGTGGACTTACTTTGTGCTCTGTTCCCTCTAGCAACACCTCGCGCGGGGTTCAAAATCCCAGGCTACAGACCCTCCCCGATGGACAAGAAGATCTTGATTTGGTCGGGACGCTTTAAGACACCAGAACAGATACCAGAGATTGTGTCGTAAGTAGCGTCTTCCTGTTTATACCAGACCTCCCAACACACTCGCGTCAGATTAGCACTTTGCTTGATTTAGTTAAGTTACATCACAAGACCAGAGCTAACCGACTGCTGCTGCTGGTTGTCCAAGACTGCTGCACTTCAAATAAGGCGTCTGCTCGCGGCTGGAGGTAATTACAGTGGTTCCTGGCATCAGGGTGGAGATCGCATGTGATCTGCTGTTGTGATAAAAGACCTGATTGTCACGCATACAAACTGCAGACCTCCCAGTATGAGGAAAAACACCTTTCTATACGCGCTGATTGATGTCTTCTACATGATTTTCTGTACATTAACGAGCATATTGTTTTTGATGTTTGTACACCTGCCTGTGTCACAGGTTTGAAATGATTGACGCCGCCAGAAACAAAGTGAGAGTGAAAACCTGCTACATTATGATGGGCCTCACAATAGGGGCCTGCTTGTTCATGGTCTTCCTGGGAAAAAGGGTGAGAGAAAAAATCTAAATGTTTCCGTTTCTGCTGTATTTCAAGATGAATAAAAATATCATCATCTGTGTTTTGTTACAGGCTGCAGGCAGGAACGAGTCCCTGACAACTCAAAACATGGAGAAGAAAGCTAAATGGAGGGAGGAAGTTCAAAGAGAGAGGGAAGCTGCCTTGGCCCTGTCTGAGAAGGCTCAGTGATGGACAACTAGCCCCCTACACAACTATGCCATTTTCCCCAGCTACTGGGCCAATTATGTCCCTTTTCCTGCCGTACAATGTGTCACAATTATGGAGCAGTTTAGCATCAGCTTTTACAACCAGGAGACAAATATGGATTATTTAAGAATAGTGAAACCCAGTGTAAGGTTTCATCTTTTGAGCGAATGTATTGAGTGTGTAAAAGGGTACAGGTTTACTGAGGAATGGCCCTTTTTAAAAAAATATGCAAGGAATGGAACTCACACTCTAACTCAACTGAAAACTGTAATGCAGATTTCCAGTGCCAGTGGATTTTTATATCTACTTGTTTGCTTCCAGTACAAACACGTATGATTCTCAGACAAGAAAAATCTGATGAATAAACGTACAAATTTCTATTTCCCATTAGGATTAATAAGTACTGTCAGTGATTCTAGTGATGTTTCAAACATACCTCTCCAGCTCTTCTACTTCAAAGCCTTAGGTAGTAAATTTGCAGGATTCTTGTGTGTTAACCAGTCATTTAAAGACAATTTAGCACCAAAGGGTTTTAACTGGTCTTCAATGGTCTGAGGAGAAGTGGATCAGACATGATCCACACACACACAATGGTCTGTCCTGTCTTAATAATCATGTGATGTAACATCTACAGTTTGTATATAGTGAGCACCAAGATCAGTTCAATAAAGTAATACTTCTTGAGATTTTTTTGATTTGGTTTCATTGTAACTCCAAAGTTATTAAAAACCAAGAAAACAAATGAAGTTTTTTTTTCTTGTAGTGTGTGGTGTGTTCAGTTTTTCCTATAGTCTTTATGCATCGTGTGTGACAAATTAAGACACAAGTAGTGATCAAATATTAAGTTGATTGGGGCACACAGGTGGTCGAGTGGTTAGAGCGCATGCCGCGTATGCAGCCGACCCCGGTTCGAATCCCAGCCGGAGGTCCTTTGCTGCATGTCACACCCCCCTCTCTCTCCCATGTTTCCTGTCTGTCAACCTCTGAATAAAGGTGTCTATGCCAAAAAAAAATCATTAAAAAAAAAAAAAATTAAGTTGATTAATCGAATGACAGAAAATTAAACTGCAATGATTTTGATGATCGCTTAATCTTTAAAATCATTATTCGAATCAGAAACTCACTGGTTCCACTTTCTCAAATGAGAATACTTACTTGTTTTGTTCAGTTTTATGACAGCAAACTGAATGTCTTTGGACTTTTGGTGGAAAAACTTGCAACGGGATGACATCACCTTTGGCTCTGAGGAACCATGACGAGTGTTTTTCATTAACTTCACATTAATGACCAAACAAGTTCTTAAAATGATAGTTACTTACTCAAGGTCCAATGAAACATTTGCTTCAGACAGTAGTTCATGAAACGGCTTTTATGCAAATGGCATAACGGGGGACAGTTGCACAAACTCAATACAACAAACAGTAATGAACATGTAGAGCTGGTCATCTCTTGCAGAGATTTTGACAAAAGTAAGCAAAGATGAGGACTTGGTAAACATTCAGTTTAGCTAACTAAGGTGATCACCAGTATTTTCAAGTTTTAATCTGGATTTTTGTTGAAATTATCTGGAAGGATTTCTATTGAAAAAGGATTATGGCACCATCAGCAACATGAAAGATGCTAACCCCAAACAAACAAACAAAAAAAAGTAAAAAGAAAAGTTTTCAAAACCCAAAAGCTGATTTAAGTGTCAATCAATTTGACATGATCAAATTAGAAAATACTACCTGAACATGGGTTGGAGAGCCATGCTACTGCTCACAGCTACATCGCCAATTTTCCAGAGTATGATTGGTAGAAGTTTCTTAAGTCAGAATGAAGTTGTTCGAGCTTTGCTGAGGCAGCATGATCTACTGATTGTAATTAGTGTGCTAACAGTTTCAGTCCACAATATGCTTGAGTCCCTTTGTTGGAGGGGTAAACAGTGAAGTACATTGTAATCCTTGTCATACCAGAAGGGGACCGAGGATACAGACCACCACCTCTATACGCCTCGCTTCCTGAGGAGGGAAGAGCCGTGTCATCAACCAATTAAATAGTTAATGTAAAAACTAAGGTATATTCTCAATGAGCAGGCATCAGTCCTGAACTAAAGTGCTGCAAATGAAATGAAATTATGGTAAGATAATAAAAATTCCTGCTGGTCTGCTGCTGCACAGATTCCAGGGTTCAATAGTCTGTTTTGTCTTGTCCAAGTCTGTCCAATTGTCTCAGTGCGAGGGAAGACTCCAATTTCCCATGGTTCCATGGGGTTATTCACACCACACCAGAGGCAGGAGGCAGTCCAAAAGCTCTTCAGGATGGAGCCTGTGCAGATGGAAAATCCCGTTACTGGATGAAGGAATGCATGATATGAGATCCAGGAGGGAACGCAAAGCAGCCTGATTTATCACTGACAAGCTCCACCCCTCAGCGACACAGTCAAGTTCCTAATTTGTCCATCTGTGGTTACTTATCCAATGGATGGAGAGCAGAGGTGAAGCAATTCACCTCCATTTTTTTTTGAGTCGTTTAAGTGCCTTCTGAAGAGGTCAGGTGAGTCCTTGAGTCGGGACCGGCCACATGGCCCCACTGTGGGCAGTTCAGTCCAGTGACCAGTCAAATGCGGTCAACGTCTCATGGTCAGTCCAGTGTTTAGGTTAGATCATTCTTCTGTGTGTCTGTGTGTCTGTGTGTCTGTGTGTGTGTGTGTGTGTGTGTGTGTGTGTGTGTGTGTGTGTGTGTGTGTGTGTGTGTGTGGAGGGGAAGGAAAACAATCATGTCTATGTTTGTCTGTCTTGTGAGTCATTAATGCTTCAATCAGACAAGCTGTGCAGTCCTACTATCTCCCGCAGGGATCGCCAATCTTCTGAGAACATGGAAAGCTGGGCGGGCTTTTCATTTGGAATGAGCTGAGGACAAAATCCAAAAACTAAAATGAGGATGGTGTTACCGGGACAAATCAGCTGGGTACCTTTTGGGAAGCAGTAGGAGATGCTGGAGTCTGAGCAAGTGGTTGCTGAGGATTTAGGCGCAGAGTTGAGCTCAGCGCAAGATTATGAGTGAAACCTTCACAAACTGGCTGACAAGACTGCAGAACTTGACCCACTTTGGACGTACGCACACACGTGCTCCATCAATATTATATTTTTCATAATCATGATAATGATTAAAATCAATCTCTCCGACGATGAGAAGGGAAGGAAGGGGGACCCGAGGGCTGCTGTTGCCCTTGTTCACGGCAGTGGGCAGAGAGTGAGAGAAATGAGCGGAGGTGAGGATGAAGGTGGAGCACAGGGGAGGATTTAGCATTATAGCTGGAAGCCTTCCATCGGGGCCTCGCACTGCTGGAAGAGGAACTGCTGCTGCTGCAGGTCAACAGCCGGAGCCAGAGACGGGTCCTCATCTTCAGTGTTGAAGTAGCGCTCGATCAGGTCGAAGGCTTTCTGGTAGATTTCCTGGTTCTCATGACCCTGCAGGAACTCCAGCTTATCCAGACCTGATGGAGAAGGGAGGAACATAACGATTCGTCAATTGACAGAAAATTAAAAAATAGTTAATCGTTAAGTCATTTATCGAGCAAAACTCCCAGATATTCTCTGGTCTTGGACTGTTAATATCACTGTGGTGATTTTTTTTCAAGATGTTCAGTCTCAAAAGCTTTCCGGTTTATTTTTTTTTTTATCTTGAACAGAAATGTTTAGGTAAGAAAAATCTTTAATATAATGAGCGTTAATGTAATCATTTAAGGGGATTGTCACTCAAAATGATTCACTTACCATAGGCCTCTTCGATGAGTGCACAGTAAGGGTTGATGCCTTTTCCCCTCTTGGCCTCCAGTTCTCCCAGTCGCAGGATGTTCTCCAAGCCATTCAGAGCCACCTGCACTATTTTGGAGTCCATAAGTGTGAGCAGGTCACACAGAGGTTTTATGCAGCCAAGGTCCACTAGGTGCCTGCAGGGGGCAGTGCATACACACACACAGTACCATCTTATTACAGTAATAATTCAGAGAGAATGATTGTCTTTGGCTTAATAATCGAATCGAAGCGTGTTCTGCAACACTGCATCAATAAATAAAACCATACATGTCTTTGTCAACCAAATGTGTAAAAAGATGAATATCATAGCACATTTCCACTGTGGTATAGTTCAAATGTCCTCCTGTTTTGTGCATGCTCTATGTGTAATAGGAGTTTTGTGTTTAGATAATTATTTTTGTCAGTTTTGAAATAGTCTTTATAGCCTTAAAATCTACCTTTTATTTAAAGGTGGGCGAGTACCTCTGTCACTGATATTCTCACATGCTACTGTTTTTAATGACTTTGAGTTTTTGGAGAGCCTCTGTATAGGCTGAATGCAGCAGAAGTAGCAGATACTGTTCAGGTATGTTTATGTCCATTAGTGGTCTAACCTGATCTGCTCTGCAGAGCCCCCCGAGGTGGCGTTGGTAATGGCCCAGGCCGCCTCCTTTCTTGTGCGAAACTCTGCTACTTGCAGGATAGTTATAAGAGGAGTCAGCAGACCTGCATCTATCACCATCTGCAAAGAAAGAGAGAAAATGATTAGATGAATCAACTTTACAAAGTCTCAAAATTGTAAGTAATAATTTCTATGTTGTTCTCACACACACACACACACACACACACCCACACCCACACACCTGTATTTGTGCTCGATTCCCTGCAGTGATGTTGGAGATCGTCCAGCACGCTTCCTTCTTGATGGACTCCTTGGGGCTGCTCAGAAGGTGAAGTAGGGACTGCAGCGCTGAACAGTTTAGGATCACCTGAGGCCATAACCGAAATTAGTCAGAAACATTCATTTACTTTTTACCTAAGTAGCACAACTTTAGGTGTGTGTACATGCTCCCATTACCTGTGTCTGTAAATCATCTCCAGTGACTATATTACCAACAGCCCGCAGTGCAGGGGATACCACCTTATAGTCAGTGTGCCTGGAACAAATCAGAGTTTCGATCAGTGTGTGTTATATTATGCTTTCTGTTGTAGCTGCGATAAGTTCATGGCATTTCATCACATGGTATATGTATGCTAGTATTGGGATTTTTTTAAGTGCAACATATTTTCCTGACTTTTGTTGTAGTTTTGACAAATGGGAAATTATGTCTGAGGGTGTTTTTAAATAGTTTGTTTGCTCTGGTCTGAATCAGTAGATGAGTTAGTGAACTTATTGTGTTTTCCCCTTGATTTGGTTTCTTTTCACACATTGAAAAATCCAAGCCAGGTAAGAATGTTCATTTCACTTACTGGTAGGAAGTTTCTGAGGTGAAAGCAAGAGCGTAAACATAGGAAGAAGGTCCTGAAGGAGGTACACTGGCCAAATACAATGTACTATGCTGCACTAGTTCAGGTCTGACCTAATTCATTCTCCGGCTAGTTGTTTCCAACTATTAAATCCACTATAGTTGTATCGAGTTCAGATCATGTTCTCATCACAAACTGGACAGCTCCACATTTCATTTGGGACTGGACCAAGACCAACTCCTCTGGGGCCTCGTTGCAGTTTTTTTAGTCTGCACCCAAGTGTGATTACTGTGTCTACATCTGCCCAAACAGACTGCACCGAGGGAGAAAACGAACCACAGTTCAATTTAACCAGACTACAAAGTGTGGGTCTTTGGTGTTATCAGCTGGTGTCAGAGGAGGGACCTACATGTTTCTCCAAGAATTAATCTCTCTCAGCATTATGTGTTTGAGGCTTACATCAGTAACTCCACAAGCCTGCGACAGACTCCTGAGTCGATAACAGCCTGGATTTTGTCGTTGGGGCCGTCAGATAGGTAGGAGAGTGCCCAGCACGCGTCAGCCAGGATGTCCGTGTCATTGACAAACAGCAGCCAAGAGAGCACACTGAGACATGGGGACACCTGCAAAACATGGGGCAAAGAGAGGTGGTGAGAGGGAGGATGTTGGTGTTAATTTCAGTGGGAGCAACTGTTTACCAGTTTATGTAAGAGCAGCTTCAAACACTCTTTGACCTTGAAAAGTGAGATACGATGTACTTATTAATCCATGTGAGAGGTGTACTGTTACCATAGTGATATATTTATCTTGGCAACTCACCTTAGTGAAGTCTGGAGGTGGGTTCTTTCCTCTGCACAGGTTTGATAGCGCCCACACTGCATTCCTCATCATCGTTAGACGATTCTGTTTAGCCAATAACCTACAAGGGTTTTATACAAAGTATGTTTTTACCAAGGATACAGAATCTTGAAAGAGTGATGTATGTTTATGGATTTTCTGTCTATCCCCAAATGTAAAAATATGAGACAGAATAAGACAATGTGTCACTGAGTTGCTACTTACTGCACCAGGGAAGGCAGAATGTTGCAGTCTATGACAAAGTCTCTGCATTCTGTGCTATCTCCTGCTATGTTTCCCAAGGCCCACACTGCCTGCAGGCAAAGCAATTATTCAAGTCAGACAATAACAACATTAAAATGTATAATACTCATTAACAGGAATGAGTGCAAGATAATAGACTTGCAAAATATCAGTGGTATTCTATTAAAATGTGAACAACTCCCCAAAAAAAAATCACTTCAATGTTTTATTCAACCTCATTAATCAACCCCCCCCCCCCCCCCTAAAACAAACAAAAAAACCCCAAAAATTAACATACAAGTCTGATTCCTCCTTACTTGTTCTTGTACATCTTCGAAGTCTGAGCTGAGCATCTCAATGAAAATGGGCACAGCTCCTGCTTGGATGACCACCCGTGTCTGGTGAGATGTACCTGATGCAATGTTGGTCAACACCCACGCAGCTTCAAACTACAACAATATTCAAAAAACATTAAAACAGATTTATTTAATTACCTCGTGTTGGTCAGAGGTTGGATTTTTAACTGTTAAATGGTCTCCTACTGTATGACACACCAAGCATATAGTATAAAACATCCATCATGTAGCACATAAAAAATAAGGTAAAAAAAAAAACGCAAGAGAAATGTGGTTTCATGCCTCCTCAGCTCAGTCATCCTGTGCACACCTGCACTGTTACTGAGGCTTGTAGGAAATGTACCTGCAATGTGCAGTTTTCTCTCCTCTTAAGGAACTCAACAAAGCGCTCCACCACTCCTGAAGTCGCGATGACTTCATCAATGGGTGGGTTGGGTTCTGTGTGAGACATACGATAGGAATCAGCGCCAAGGAAAACATTCAATATGCCATACTTATCACAGTATTACTGCAAATATTAAAATATTTACCCAAATATTAAAAATATCACAATAGAATTTTGAGTCAAACTGTTACAATACATTTTAACACTGTTAAGTTTATGTTCCATCTTTCACAGAGCAAGGTCACTAAGTGCTTCACAAGAGTAAAATTGTTAAAAATAATACTGTAAAAACAGTTAATAACAAACAATAAAACATGGGCAATAAAAGGCCTTAAAAACACTCAACAGCACAAAGCGAGACAAAAGGCCAGTTTGAATAAATGGAAATGAGCTAACATGTTGCTGAAGCAGTGATAAGACGAACACTGTTACCATTAACAGAAATAAACAAACGAGGAACAGACTTTGCACCCTTACCTTTAGAAAGGAGTTTCCTAAATCGCTGAGTGCCTATTAGCTGCTGCTCAGGAGAACTTGAAAAGATCATTTGAGTCATATCCTCAGAGATCACCCCACCCTGTGTAGCAAAGAGATGGAGAATTGATAAAACAAATGAAACACTGCCACATCTTACTTAATACATGCATTGTGTGATGACTGTGAGGGTCTTATAATCTATTATCTCTGACTAGTTTGATGTTTCTCACCATAAGTGGGTCCATGTTATTAGCCTGGGACTCCAGGTAACCACTATCGGCCATCCCATCGTCCTCCAGGATGCCATCATCATCCACTGTGGCAACATTCCTCCTCTTAAACAGCTGGAATATAACAGTACATAAATAAGTGGATTTCTTTCAAGGTACATTTCTTCCTTACATTTACATTGCTAGGAACACAGCGCGCAAATGGACAAATTAATCATTATTCACTCTACAATAAAGCACATAAAAATCACTGCAGAGGAGATCTAAAGTACTCCCTCCACTACTGGCTTACCTGTTCATCCTTCTTCTGTTTGCGTAGCTGCAGACCTTCCTCTTCCCTCCTTCTTCTCATCTCATCTGTGTTGAGAGACTTGTTCTTGTAGCTCTTGAGTCGTGCATTGTCCTTACCCTGACTCATTGTGTAGCCTAAGAAGATGCAGAAACACATCACAGATTTATAAAATCTGATATTTGGACCTAATGTCTGTATTGATTTCACAGTATTAATTATACAAATCATAATGTGTATCTTCAGCCATATTATTTATTTAACGTTTATTTGTATAGGGACAGGTGTATAACATGAACTTACATAGTTCATACATACTACAGCATTTATAGCTTAAGATAGGTTGCAATGCACGTCCCTAGATTTTTAAAATACATAAAACTCAAACTACACAAACACAAAAACATATACACCCATTAGAAGACGAAACTCAACAACAAAGCAGTACATAACACAAGCAACTCACAAACATACCTAAAAAATACCCTGAATTAATGTTTAGCATTTGCAAACTGTAAAGAACGTCAAGACAGTGACTTAACATAGCTTTCTACGTTGCTATTGAAACTAATAGCTAACGGCTAACAGAGCTAAAAAGGTTCATTTCTCACAACAACACATCAACAAATGAGGGCATACAAGGATACTAGCTAGCTAGATAGCTCTATATCTATTGACACTGGGTGATTATTACACTATCAAACATATATTTCGATAATGATTAAGAGGGCTGCTTCCTCCTGGAGTATCACAAAGCAGGAAAACACACTTGTTTGTGTTAAAATAATAAGATACTAGATACAATGAACAAATTCGCTGTTAGCATAATAGACTAGCTGACGTAGCTAACGTTAGCGCTGAAATGCAATGTTAACCATTAGCTCAAGGGACAGCATCAAACCGGACCAGTATTTTTATCAAACGTCGCTGACATCGAGAATTACAATATGAATAAGAAGCGGTTCGACACAGAGGCTTCTAAATAGGTGTAATTATTGTTATATGACCTGTCAAATTGGGCTCCGTAATCCCCTGATCCGCTAGGCCGCCGTTTCTACAGCCGTCGCCGGTATGTTATTGCGCATGCGTGAGCTCAGCCCTGCTAATTCCGCGAATGCGCAGGCTGGCTGAGGTCAGGTGTGAGTTTGTGATGTTGGTGCAGACGGTGCAGACGAACCGTTAGCTTTGATTCCTCTTTGAAGTAAACCTTTTACTCTGATGCAAGTGGAGATGCGCCGGCGCCAGACACCATCAAGTGGACTCATAGCTGTTGTCTGTATCAGTGGTCTGGCACGGACCAGTGGTCCCTACCACTAGGGGTGCTAAAGATACTGGTTATGACCAGTGGTCCGTGGTCCGGACCAGCTCCTCAGTTGAGAAAAAGTATCAACTCTGCACCTGCACCTGCACCTGCGAGAAGTATCAAAGGTGGTCTGGCAATTATGTGCCCCCCACACCCCACTTGTCATCTATCAACTCAAAAGTATCAACTCTGCACCTGCACCTGCGAGAAGTATCGAAGTATCGATTGACCCCAAGGGTAATAGGAGGGTTAAATATTGCAGTCCATTAGTTTACATCAACAATCACTTCAATTAACCATCTATTCATTTCACAGCCAAGAATTATGCTGATACAAGGCAGATGAATGTGATTTGTTAAATGTGAGTTGTTATAGGATAAATGTCCTATAAAATAAATCGGTCATTGACATAAGCTGACATGTATAAAATTAATTCAGACTTGCTCCATCTCCAGCAGCTGCAGCAGTAACATGCTGCTCACACACTGCTTCATTAAAAATGTGTCATATCAGTCTGAAGTATATTTTGATGCCAACATTTTTGTACAAGTAAATGATCTGAATACTTCCAACACTGGTACAGTGACTAATTAAATAGACCATACTGCCGCTAAATCTAGAGAGATTGACTGTAAACTACATATATAGACTCATACTGTCAATAGGGGGAGTGAGACAAAAACTGCAGTATTATAGTGCAACAACAAAGAATATGCATCTGAATAAGGGGAATCACACCGCAGTTACTCAGGCCACAGAGTCAGCCAGAGAGACAACCCTAATGGTCATATTGCTAGCTTGCCATCTCATAAGTATTACACCCGGTAACACATAATGTAATATATATGTTAGACAAAAATATTGATTTTCTTTTCTTTTTTTCCAAGAGACATACATAGAACATTAACACAAAAAATGAGAAAATGTCATAGATGTTTAATTTCAGCTAATTTGCAGTCTTTGTCCCATGGTCAGGCTTTAAACTCTGATCTCTGACATTTAATCAGCTAACAGTGCTGCCAACACGACACGAGAAAAAAGGTGTATTAAAAAGTATTTTAAATCACCTCCCGTAGCACTCATTAACTGACCCAGACAACAGACAGACCACAAGGAACACTGCCCATTCCATGGAGCAGCTGGTCATGACCA